>NC_086446.1:357820724-358017445 GCF_028390025.1 Pseudophryne corroboree | reverse complement strand
TAGTTCACCGATCTAGCAAGTGTTTCTAGTACCTTGCACGATATCTTGCTTGCGATGCCGACCTGGCGGGGGACGCGCATCGGGATCGGATAAGGATCGCAAGGTGACTTTCACCTTGCGATCTGCACTATCTTTTCTTCCGATTCTGACTATATAGTCAGAATCGGAAGAAAAGATCTCACCGTGTGTACACACCTTAAGAGATGTCAGGAACCTGATTAAAACCAATATATAGGACAGGTCGGTGTGGGCGCTACCACCAGGCAGAAGGGATCTCTGACCTTCTATTGAGTATGTAAATACACAGCATTGGGTATACAGGGGAGGGGTCCTGGGGTGCAAACCGGTAATGAGAGGTGCATATAAAGACAAGGTTGCAGATGCACAATTCAAACACTACCAAGTTATTAAGAATAATCATTGCAATGAAATTTAGCATTTTGTGCAAGGTTCTTCACATAGTTATGGCCATAAATAATGGCTTGCCCACCGCGTCCAGGTGACCTCGTTAATCAAGGAAGTCCCTAACAGCCGAGTGACCCCAGGACAACATTAATTTCCACCCGCAGCCACATCCCCATAGGTTACTATGGGGGATGCAAAGCATGATCAATGTGTCAATGTTGGGAATGTGAAGCATTCCTGATATATTTCCCTGCAGCTACTGAAATATTTGACTGCGGTAGCCCATTGTAACCTATGGGCTACAGATTGGGTAAAATAGATCCGGCTGGGTTCCCCGAGAACCTTCCGCCACAAATGCCTCAGTGCATTGCGATCACCCGAAGGGAGAGCATATTGCAATGAGATCCTGGGTGGTAAGATCTCATCCAGATCGCATTCAATATGTAATCCATGATAAATGGGCCCCATAGAGAGAGAGAGAGATGGAGGAAGGAACAGACAGTGGGAGAGAGAGAGAGAGAGAGAGAGAGAGGAGAGCGACATATAGAGGGGGTGGAGGGAGAGAGGTAGACTGGAAGAGAGAGGGTGAGGGAGAGAGAGGGAAAGATAGGGAGAGAAAGGGGGAGAAGGAGGGAAAGATAGGGAGAGGGGGGGAGGGGGGGAGTGAAAGGTAAGGAGTGAGAGAGTGAGATTTCATGAGAATGGAAATATAATAAAACTACGCTGACACTTACCACACTGTCTCTGTGTCAGTTGCCTCATGGGTTGGGAGAATGCCAGCAGCTGCTTTGTGGAGTTAGCAGTGCTGCAGTTTGTGCATGGTTGCCTCCTCTTGCCACTTCTCTGTCATGGTGCTGTTCCAGTCACGCCTGTTCCAGTGAGGAACAGCGTTCCTCCTGCTCCTCATGGATCATGTACGCTACAGCAGAGATAAAACAGTGGGGTGGGATCAGAACCTCATGGCCATAGGCGTGCGCAGGGGGGTTGCCTGGTGCGCACAGGCACCCCCTAATGTCTGGCACCCCGATCTTACATGCCTGATGCAGCGATCGCCGAGCAGGCTGATTACTGTCCCCTCTGTGTTGCACCCTGTCAGGACTGCATTACTGACCGGATGCCTGGGTTAATCAAGGGTGCCACTGCCACCAGCTTTCAAACACCCGGCTCCACCTCTATGTACAAAAACAGCATGATGTGACGTGATGGCATCATACTGCTTGTACGCCCACCCTCCACACCCACCACATGCCCACCTCTCTCCTTCTATTCTATGCCAACGCCAGCCACTGATGAGCAGCATGCAGCCAGCATTCAATACTGGCAGGCAGTCGGCAGCAGCATTGACACGTCACTCATTTTTCCAGCAGCAGCAGCAGTACTAGTCTGAGACTGTCAGTGTCAGTGAATTACTGCAGCTTGCAGGGGAAAGAGAGGGGGAGCCAGACCAGGCTGAGGAGGAGTGCTGTAATTGAAGCGAGTGCCATCAGGGGTGTTTGTTTGGTGCACACCACAACATCTGACAATGCATCTGCATTATTAGGATTGGTAAATGGCGGATATTTTATATTGCGTTGACCGTCAATAGATGGTGCTAGACACACACAAAAGGCAGTGCTAGACACACCCATCCAACAGTGCACCCCCTAATAAAAATGTGCTACGCACGCCTATGCTCATGGCCCCTCAGAACTTTGCACCCCCATGTTGCCGGGTCTGCTGACACACACACACACTAACACACACTGTCAAATACTAGAGATGAGCGCCTGAAATTTTTTGGGTTTTGTGTTTTGGTTTTGGGTTCGGTTCCGCGGCCGTGTTTTGGGTTCGAACGCGTTTTGGCAAAACCTCACCGAATTTTTTTTGTCGGATTCGGGTGTGTTTTGGATTCGGGTGTTTTTTTCAAAAAACACTAAAAAACAGCTTAAATCATAGAATTTGGGGGTCATTTTGATCCCAAAGTATTATTAACCTCAAAAACCATAATTTACACTCATTTTCAGTCTATTCTGAATACCTCACACCTCACAATATTATTTTTAGTCCTAAAATTTGCACCGAGGTCGCTGTGTGAGTAAGATAAGCGACCCTAGTGGCCGACACAAACACCGGGCCCATCTAGGAGTGGCACTGCAGTGTCACGCAGGATGTCCCTTCCAAAAAACCCTCCCCAAACAGCACATGACGCAAAGAAAAAAAGAGGCGCAATGAGGTAGCTGTGTGAGTAAGATTAGCGACCCTAGTGGCCGACACAAACACCGGGCCCATCTAGGAGTGGCACTGCAGTGTCACGCAGGATGGCCCTTCCAAAAAACCTTCCCCAAACAGCACATGACGCAAAGAAAAAAAGAGGCGCAATGAGGTAGCTGTGTGAGTAAGATTAGCGACCCTAGTGGCCGACACAAACACCGGGCCCATCTAGGAGTGGCACTGCAGTGTCACGCAGGATGGCCCTTCCAAAAAACCCTCCCCAAACAGCACATGACGCAAAGAAAAAAAGAGGCGCAATGAGGTAGCTGTGTGAGTAAGATTAGCGACCCTAGTGGCCGACACAAACACCGGGCCCATCTAGGAGTGGCACTGCAGTGTCACGCAGGATGTCCCTTCCAAAAAACCCTCCCCAAACAGCACATGACGCAAAGAAAAAAAAGGCGCAATGAGGTAGCTGACTGTGTGAGTAAGATTAGCGACCCTAGTGGCCGACACAAACACCGGGCCCATCTAGGAGTGGCACTGCAGTGTCACGCAGGATGTCCCTTCCAAAAAACCCTCCCCAAACAGCACATGATGCAAAGAAAAAAAGAGGCGCAATGAGGTAGCTGACTGTGTGAGTAAGATTAGCGACCCTAGTGGCCGACACAAACACCGGGCCCATCTAGGAGTGGCACTGCAGTGTCACGCAGGATGTCCCTTCCAAAAAACCCTCCCCAAACAGCACATGACGCAAAGAAAAAAAGAGGCGCAATGAGGTAGCTGACTGTGTGAGTAAGATTAGCGACCCTAGTGGCCGACACAAACACCGGGCCCATCTAGGAGTGGCACTGCAGTGTCACGCAGGATGTCCCTTCCAAAAAACCCTCCCCAAACAGCACATGACGCAAAGAAAAAAAGAGGCGCAATGAGGTAGCTGACTGTGTGAGTAAGATTAGCGACCCTAGTGGCCGACACAAACACCGGGCCCATCTAGGAGTGGCACTGCAGTGTCACGCAGGATGTCCCTTCCAAAAAACCCTCCCCAAACAGCACATGACGCAAAGAAAAAAAGAGGCGCAATGAGGTTGCTGACTGTGTGAGTAAGATTAGCGACCCTAGTGGCCGACACAAACACCGGGCCCATCTAGGAGTGGCACTGCAGTGTCACGCAGGATGTCCCTTCCAAAAAACCCTCCCCAATCTGCACATGATGCAAAGAAAAAGAAAAGAAAAAAGAGGTGCAAGATGGAATTGTCCTTGGGCCCTCCCACCCACCCTTATGTTGTATAAACAAAACAGGACATGCACACTTTAACCAACCCATCATTTCAGTGACAGGGTCTGCCACACGACTGTGACTGATATGACGGGTTGGTTTGGACCCCCCCCAAAAAGAAGCAATTAATCTCTCCTTGCACAAACTGGCTCTACAGAGGCAAGATGTCCACCTCATCTTCACCCTCCGATATATCACCGTGTACATCCCCCTCCTCACAGATTATCAATTCGTCCCCACTGGAATCCACCATCTCAGCTCCCTGTGTACTTTGTGGAGGCAATTGCTGCTGGTCAATGTCTCCGCGGAGTAATTGATTATAATTCATTTTAATGAACATCATCTTCTCCACATTTTCTGGATGTAACCTCGTACGCCGATTGCTGACAAGGTGAGCGGCGGCACTAAACACTCTTTCGGAGTACACACTTGTGGGAGGGCAACTTAGGTAGAATAAAGCCAGTTTGTGCAAGGGCCTCCAAATTGCCTCTTTTTCCTGCCAGTATAAGTACGGACTGTGTGACGTGCCTACTTGGATGCGGTCACTCATATAATCCTCCACCATTCTATCAATGTTGAGAGAATCATATGCAGTGACAGTAGACGACATGTCCGTAATCGTTGTCAGGTCCTTCAGTCCGGACCAGATGTCAGCATCAGCAGTCGCTCCAGACTGCCCTGCATCACCGCCAGCGGGTGGGCTCGGAATTCTGAGCCTTTTCCTCGCACCCCCAGTTGCGGGAGAATGTGAAGGAGGAGATGTTGACAGGTCGCGTTCCGCTTGACTTGACAATTTTGTCACCAGCAGGTCTTTCAACCCCAGCAGACCTGTGTCTGCCGGAAAGAGAGATCCAAGGTAGGCTTTAAATCTAGGATCGAGCACGGTGGCCAAAATGTAGTGCTCTGATTTCAACAGATTGACCACCCGTGAATCCTTGTTAAGCGAATTAAGGGCTGCATCCACAAGTCCCACATGCCTAGCGGAATCGCTCCCTTTTAGCTCCTTCTTCAATGCCTCCAGCTTCTTCTGCAAAAGCCTGATGAGGGGAATGACCTGACTCAGGCTGGCAGTGTCTGAACTGACTTCACGTGTGGCAAGTTCAAAGGGCATCAGAACCTTGCACAACGTTGAAATCATTCTCCACTGCACTTGAGACAGGTGCATTCCACCTACTATATCGTGCTCAATTGTATAGGCTTGAATGGCCTTTTGCTGCTCCTCCAACCTCTGAAGCATATAGAGGGTTGAATTCCACCTCGTTACCACTTCTTGCTTCAGATGATGGCAGGGCAGGTTCAGTAGTTTTTGGTGGTGCTCCAGTCTTCTGTACGTGGTGCCTGTACGCCGAAAGTGTCCCGCAATTTTTCTTGCCACCGACAGCATCTCTTGCACGCCCCTGTCGTTTTTTAAAAAATTCTGCACCACCAAATTCAAGGTATGTGCAAAACATGGGACGTGCTGGAATTTGCCCATATTTAATGCACACACAATATTGCTGGCGTTGTCCGATGCCACAAATCCACAGGAGAGTCCAATTGGGGTAAGCCATTCCGCGATGATCTTCCTCAGTTGCCGTAAGAGGTTTTCAGCTGTGTGCGTATTCTGGAAAGCGGTGATACAAAGCGTAGCCTGCCTAGGAAAGAGTTGGCGTTTGCGAGATGCTGCTACTGGTGCCGCCGCTGCTGTTCTTGCGGCGGGAGTCCATACATCTACCCAGTGGGCTGTCACAGTCATATAGTCCTGACCCTGCCCTGCTCCACTTGTCCACATGTCCGTGGTTAAGTGGACATTGGGTACAACTGCATTTTTTAGGACACTGGTGAGTCTTTTTCTGACGTCCGTGTACATTCTCGGTATCGCCTGCCTAGAGAAGTGGAACCTAGATGGTATTTGGTAACGGGGGCACACTGCCTCAATAAATTGTCTAGTTCCCTGTGAACTAACGGCGGATACCGGACGCACGTCTAACACCAACATAGTTGTCAAGGACTCAGTTATCCGCTTTGCAGTAGGATGACTGCTGTGATATTTCATCTTCCTCGCAAAGGACTGTTGAACAGTCAATTGCTTACTGGAAGTAGTACAAGTGGGCTTACGACTTCCCCTCTGGGATGACCATCGACTCCCAGCGGCAACAACAGCAGCGCCAGCAGCAGTAGGCGTTACACGCAAGGATGCATCGGAGGAATCCCAGGCAGGAGAGGACTCGTCAGAATTGCCAGTGACATGGCCTGCAGGACTATTGGCATTCCTGGGGAAGGAGGAAATTGACACTGAGGGAGTTGGTGGGGTGGTTTGCGTGAGCTTGGTTACAAGAGGAAGGGATTTACTGGTCAGTGGACTGCTTCCGCTGTCACCCAAAGTTTTTGAACTTGTCACTGACTTATTATGAATGCGCTGCAGGTGACGTATAAGGGAGGATGTTCCGAGGTGGTTAACGTCCTTACCCCTACTTATTACAGCTTGACAAAGGGAACACACGGCTTGACACCTGTTGTCCGCATTTCTGGTGAAATACCTCCACACCGAAGAGCTGATTTTTTTGGTATTTTCACCTGGCATGTCAACGGCCATATTCCTCCCACGGACAACAGGTGTCTCCCCGGGTGCCTGACTTAAACAAACCACCTCACCATCAGAATCCTCCTGGTCAATTTCCTCCCCAGCGCCAGCAACACCCATATCCTCCTCATCCTGGTGTACTTCAACACTGACATCTTCAATCTGACTATCAGGAACTGGACTGCGGGTGCTCCTTCCAGCACTTGCAGGGGGCGTGCAAATGGTGGAAGGCGCATGCTCTTCACGTCCAGTGTTGGGAAGGTCAGGCATCGCAACCGACACAATTGGACTCTCCTTGTGGATTTGGGATTTCAAAGAACGCACAGTTCTTTGCGGTGCTTTTGCCAGCTTGAGTCTTTTCAGTTTTCTAGCGAGAGGCTGAGTGCTTCCATCCTCATGTGAAGCTGAACCACTAGCCATGAACATAGGCCAGGGCCTCAGCCGTTCCTTGCCACTCCGTGTGGTAAATGGCATATTGGCAAGTTTACGCTTCTCCTCCGACAATTTTATTTTAGGTTTTGGAGTCCTTTTTTTACTGATATTTGGTGTTTTGGTTTTGACATGCTCTGTACTATGCCATTGGGCATCGGCCTTGGCAGACGACGTTGCTGGCATTTCATCGTCTCGGCCATGACTAGTGGCAGCAGCTTCAGCACGAGGTGGAAGTGGATCTTGATCTTTCCCTAATTTTGGAACCTCAACATTTTTGTTCTCCATATTTTAATAGGCACAACTAAAAGGCACCTCAGGTAAACAATGGAGATGGATGGATTGGATACTAGTATACAATTATGGACGGGCTGCCGAGTGCCGACACAGAGGTAGCCACAGCCGTGAACTACCGCACTGTACTGTGTCTGCTGCTAATATATAGACTGGTTGATAAAGAGATAGTATACTCGTAACTAGTATGTATGTATAAAGAAAGAAAAAAAAACCACGGTTAGGTGGTATATACAATTATGGACGGGCTGCCGAGTGCCGACACAGAGGTAGCCACAGCCGTGAACTACCGCACTGTACTATGTCTGCTGCTAATATATAGACTGGTTGATAAAGAGATAGTATACTCGTAACTAGTATGTATGTATAAAGAAAGAAAAAAAAACCACGGTTAGGTGGTATATACAATTATGGACGGGCTGCCGAGTGCCGACACAGAGGTAGCCACAGCCGTGAACTACCGCACTGTACTGTGTCTGCTGCTAATATAGACTGGTTGATAAAGAGATAGTATACTACTAATATTATATATACTGGTGGTCAGGTCACTGGTCACTAGTCACACTGGCAGTGGCACTCCTGCAGCAAAAGTGTGCACTGTTTAATTTTAATATAATATTATGTACTCCTGGCTCCTGCTATAACCTATAACTGGCACTGCAGTAGTGCTCCCCAGTCTCCCCCACAATTATAAGCTGTGTGAGCTGAGCAGTCAGACAGATATATAATATATATAGATGATGCAGCACACTGGCCTGAGCCTGAGCAGTGCACACAGATATGGTATGTGACTGACTGAGTCACTGTGTGTATCGCTTTTTTCAGGCAGAGAACGGATATATTAAATAAACTGCACTGTGTGTCTGGTGGTCACTCACTATATAATATATTATGTACTCCTGGCTCCTGCTATAACCTATAACTGGCACTGCAGTAGTGCTCCCCAGTCTCCCCCACAATTATAAGCTGTGTGAGCTGAGCAGTCAGACAGATATATATAATATTATATATATAGATGATGCAGCACACTGGCCTGAGCCTGAGCAGTGCACACAGATATGGTATGTGACTGAGTCACTGTGTGCTGTGTATCGCTTTTTTCAGGCAGAGAACGGATTATAAATAAAACTGGTGGTCACTGGTCACTATCAGCAAAACTCTGCACTGTACTGAGTAGTGAGTACTCCTAATGCTCCCCAAAATTAGTAAATCAAGTGTCTCTCTAATCTATTCTAAACGGAGAGGACGCCAGCCACGTCCTCTCCCTATCAATCTCAATGCACGTGTGAAAATGGCGGCGACGCGCGGCTCCTTATATAGAATCCGAGTCTCGCGATAGAATCCGAGCCTCGCGAGAATCCGACAGCGTCATGATGACGTTCGGGCGCGCTCGGGTTAACCGAGCAAGGCGGGAAGATCCGAGTCGCTCGGACCCGTGAAAAAAAACATGAAGTTCTGGCGGGTTCGGATTCAGAGAAACCGAACCCGCTCATCTCTATCAAATACATTGACACACAAATTGACACAAACCTTACCTTCTCCTTCCTGGCTGGGCTCCATGGGATGGCTGCTGTTAGAGATCCACGTGCACCAGCAAGAGAACAAGAGAAGGCAGGGCTGCACACAGATCGCCGGGCCCAGGGAAAGGTGGGGGTGTTGCCTATTCGTGGACCTCCCTGGCCACGCCTACTTTTAGAAAAAAAACTCCAAATCAGCAGGAACTGTCCGGCCAGGAGAGGAGGCGCCTGGGAACTCAGTCAGTGCAGAAAACCGCCGTTGTCCCAACTAAGCTGAGCCACCCCAGGGGCATAGCCAGAACTTTGTAGGCCCCATAGCAACTTTTTGAAGGGGCCCCTGTCCCAATGCTTCTAGAAAGACACCTCTCCACATCAGTTGTTCATTTTATGCCCCATATAGTGCCCTAGTTAATAGTAGTGACTATGTTGATGTTATGCCCCATAGTAGTGCCCTAGTTCACATTATGTTACACTGTGAGGCTGCCAGTACACATTATGCAACACAGTATCCCCAATTCACATTATGACAGTGTCCCCAGTTCATATTATTCACACTATACTGCCAACACTTCATATTGTGCAACATTACAGTGCCCCAGTTCATATTATGTAACATTATAATGCCCTCCAGTTCATTTTATTCCATATTACAATGAGCAGGTCCAGGGTTGTACCTAAATATGTTGTAGGCAAAAGTTTGTGGGATACCCCATTAGTGTAATAATCTGTAATGATATATATGGGACATTACTGTGCATATATGAACATTTAAAAAACAAAACTGTTAGTACACTTAAGTTCCTGGATATGTACAGGTATCCCTCACAGAGGGGAGATTGAGGGGTGGAGTTATACAGTACAGGGTATGATCTGTCTCTGAGGAGAGGAGCGGAGTGATTTGGTTGGAGGGTGATTCATCCTGTCAGAACTCCTGAGGGAGCAGGCAAGTGTGGGAGCTGCGCTGGGAAGTACTGCAGCACTGACAGACTGCATCAGTGCTGTGAGGTGCATCTCTCCCTATGAAGGACAGTCCTGAGGCAGCTCCTAACTTCAAATAAGGCTAGTAGTGGGCAGCAGCTGAGGGAAAAGCCCATAAGAGAAGACATAGGATCCCACTTTGAGAGTAAATGACAGCCCAAAGATTCATACAGACTACCGGAAAGGTATCATATACTGTATGTACACCCTGACACCACATATCAGCTGCAGGTTATAACAGCAAATAGAGACTTGTCATATACAAGTGCAGACTATTCCCAAAAACTGTTTACAAGTGGATCTGTTTCACTGCAACACCCCCTTCTCATTTATTGACAGCCACAATTATAGGCCAGCTGGACTTATATCTGAGTCAGGTCTGGAATGAACCACCCAGCACAGCCCTGACTAAGCACTAGTACTCAGAGTGTATTAAAACTGTACAGACCCTAATGGTAGGGGGTCCTTATTGTCCTACTCACTGAAAGGAACATATATCCCAGAGTCAGCTGCAGCATCCGTTACATCAGCTACAACAGGGCTGGCCAAACCGGTCCTCGAGATCTACCAACAGTTCATGTTTTCCAAGCCTCCTGGAGATCTGTAGAATTGTCAGTTAGGAATGAATGCAGCAAATCTTAATTAGTAATGACTACAACTGTGCTCTTGCAAGGTGGTCTGGAAAATGTGAACCGTTGGTAGATCTCGAGGACTGGTTTGGCCAGCGCTGAGCAACAAGGATTGACAGCGGAGCAGATGTTGAGAGCTTAGCATTGCAGGAGAAAGCATTCCACTAGGATACAGACATAAAATGGATCTCTACTATAGCTTGAAGAAAAAAAAGTAATTTTGCAGGATGCAAGATAGTAAAAACATTCACCTTTTATTTCACCCGGTCAACCATTTACTTGAGAGGTCATATCAGCAAATTTCTTCCCGAGTTTCCAGTATAATAAAACTGTACTTTTTGTTTGGCATGTGCTACTGTTATAAGATTGGACAGTAATACAGTGTATTCATCGTAACATGGTTAGTTTGTAATCAAGCTCATTCTTCAAAGGACATCCAGTGATTTATCTCATTCAATAAACTGAATTTCATTTCAAATATCATGTTTTTCATTCCCTGATATTGGGCTCCTCCCTTTACCTCTCGAACTTCCTTCATGCAACCTAAGTCAGGACAGCAAGTTCTTCCAAGCCTGGTAAAAGGGAAAGGTATTCTGTTGTACATCTTTATACCTACCTGGGTGTCATATTTCTAAGGAGTAAAAAGTATGTAACACATGTACTGTAACTGGGCCCCATAGCAGCAACACTCCCTGCACCTATGGTAGCTACGCCTTTGGTCGGCCCAATGCTAGGAAATGGCATGCATGCCCCTAGGCATCCCAAATGCCCTAACGCTTAGCATACTGTATATTGTCCCGCCCTGGTTGCGGCCGCTGCAGTGAAGTGGGGAGTCACACAGCCAGGAATGAGCAGCAAGCTGGTCTCAGCAGTGGGCCACGGTGATCACCACTGTCCTGCAGCATGCACGGTGTGTGCTGGACATTAGGGGGTGCTTGTGCACACCAGGCACCCCCCCCATGCCCCCCCCGTGCGCACGCCTATGACCAGATGTGCTTAAAGCCTAGTAAGTGCCGCAGAGTACCCTGTTACTAGATGTATATACACCTGTTAGGGGCAGGCTGCACCATGCAGTGAGGGTACTTTTCTCCTCCAGTGAGTCAGTCTTACAGGTACCATGCAGGTTCTTTTCCCCGGGAGCCACAGTTGCCACCACTGCCCTCCGTCGGGAGCCGCGGCCTTCAGTCCCCTAGGACCCGCCGCCTCTGCCCTCCGCTGGAAGCCGCTGCATCTGTCCCCTGGGACCCACCACCTCTGCCGTCTGCTGGAAGCCGCTGCATCTGTCCCCTGGGACGCGCCGCCTATGCCCTCCGCCGGGAGCCGCAGCATCTGTGCCCTTGGATCCGCCGCCTCTGCCGGAAGCCGCTACATCTGTCCCTGGGACCCACTACCTCTGCCCTCCGCCGGGAGCCACAAACTTTGTACCCTGGGACCCGCCGCCTCTGCCCTCCACTGGAAGCTGCTGCATCTGTCCCCTGGGACCCGCCGCCTCTGCATAAGTGAATAATGAGAACAGATCAAGAAGGGGGACCCAGGTGAACAGCAGGCTACATGCGGAACAGGGGACAATGGAGGAAATGCCCCTTCAGGGCTGACGCCCGGCGGCGTACGACTCCATTGTCTCCGGCAGTTCCGCCTGTGCATGTAAGCCTTCAGGCATCTCCCCACTTGCTTTCTCTGCTCCTTACAGCACTGCACTACAGAAATAAAGATGTCACTCAGGGCGGCCTCATTAGCATGTTCTCCAGCTCTAAAAGTATTTTGCAGCTTTTCACTATAATATAACGCTATACCTACTGTACTATTATGCCTACAATGCACAGGTAACTGCAATAACCCCATCTGTATTAATCCTGAATGTACTAAATCTAAACTACCTGCAATGTAACTTATTATTCCTGCAATACTTCTATTCATTGTCCACTTACCAACTATTATATCCTTTACTAATGGCAATCTGAACCTTCCTGCAACCACTACTAATCCTTACTTTGCCAGAACTATATACTATACAGATTAACCCTAACTTTGCCTGAACTACTGTATGACCAATTATATATTAAATATAAGTACTTGCCTGGACTGAACAGGAACTCGTATACTGCATTCAATATTTACTCTGCAACAATACAATGTCAATCCTGACACTGTGTGTAATACAGCCCTATCCATCCTACAGGATGCAGACAATATCACAGTTACAGAGCTCCCACCCAACTTCCCCCCATCGCAGGACACTGGGGCCCATCGGTGGGACAGTCCCAAAAAATTGGGACTGTCCTGATAAAAGTGGGACAGTTGGGAGGTATGAAATTGGGATATCATATTTTTCTGTCATGGATCACTAACAGGTTGTATGTGTTATGGATTTCTATAATCCTGGACGCAGAGGAAGAACTACCATTGGTGCAGCAGGTGCATCACACTGGGACTCCAGAGGACTAAGGAGCGTACCGTTGTCCAGACCAGCATTAAGTTATCCACTTACTACCCCCCCAACAGACCTCTTGGAGCAATGTCAGATGAATGGCCCAGTTCAGAGTCCCAACTGGCTGAGGGATCTGTACCTTACCTTAGGGAGGAAAGGCTTGTGTGTGCCAGACTTATAAAGGATTCCTGCCACCTATCAGCACTGATGATCACAGCTATTTTCTGTCTCTTATTAATAGACAGCTGTACATTTTTTTCTGATTCACTGCGGTCTGAAATAAAAGCAGCCATGACTGGTGCAACTGGCACTGTCACAGTCTGCGTGACCGAGTGGCAAACGGAGGAAAGCACAAGGAGCAGGGGCAGGGCCATTTCTAGACAATTTGGCTTACAGTGCGAACAGTAAAATAAATGTGCCCTCCACCACCTGTAAACATTCTAACATGTAATCTTTTACATGTGCCTCCGGCGCACACGCCCTCAAAGAAGGGAGGTGGACTTGTAAAATGGGTATGTCCTTGCTAAAAAGAGGTGTGGACTCACAAAAAATGTGGCATTGCTTGAAAAGACTACCTTACACCCCTGGTTTTGATCCTACATCACCAGACCTCGAACACCACAGCTGGACCTCTTGCGTCTGTCTCCTCTAAGGTGGTGGCCATTTTTGGTGGGATATTTTAAGCAGTATTCTATGGGGGCTTCTAGACCGCATAGAATACTGCTGTAGACAATTGCATGGCTCACCCAGCCCTAGAAATGGCCCTGAGTGGGGGTCCCTGACACAGACAGAGCAGAGGCTACTTTATTCCTGCTCTACCAAGGTAAATGACCACTGTTCTCCACAACATGCAGTATATTGTGCTTGTACCCAGGGATTAAAGTGGTCCTCTAGAGGTGGTGGAACTCATTTCCCACACCACCTACCACCCCCTCCCTTTGAGTGGAGCCAGGGCTAGGGTTTTCGGCACCCTGTTGGCTGCAAAAAATGAGTGTGGTCTCACATGGAAGGGTGTGGTCACACAATAGTACACCCAGTTCAAATTATGTCACACAGTAGAACAATCTTATTCAAATTACACTGCATGTAATGCTCCTGATTCATATTATACCACATAGTAGGTGTACACTTATTCACGTTAAGACACACAATAGTGCCCCTTATTCACATTGCATCATTCAGTGGTGTTCCTTATATACAATGGCCACAGTAGTTACCTACACATAATGCTTACAATAGTAGTGCTCCTTACACATAATGCCCACAGAAGGGCAGCTTATGCACATAATGCCTGCGGTAGTGCCAGTTATACACATAATACCCACAGTAGTAGTGCCCCTTATACAAATAATAGACCAAAAAACAGAAGGGGGTTATCTTAGAGATGTGCGCAAGAAGAAAACAGCTTTAACGTATATAATCCCCCTCGAGGGTGTCACCACACCCAGACAGAACAAATACAACAATTTTAACGGGAGAAAATTCTCGTATAAGCGCTTAAGAATAGGAAAATTAATAATACATTCCTTGTAAATCCACAATGACGTTCCTTATTTCTCCGGCTTCAATATTGTGGTAACAATTGATTCCACTCCAGTCCCAATGTATAAAAAACAGAAAGAAAACACAAAATGTGTACAATTGCTTAAAGTCAATCCCAATGTATATAGCCTACTGGACCCACGGAGAGAGAAATTCTTAGAATCTGGAGTTCGTACCATGACTCACAATGGAGTATCATACACTGTACACGTAGCAGTTTCTTTATCCCAGACCTTGTATACCCTTCACAAAAGGATCCCAGACTCACAATAGTATCTCCCAAAATATATATTTGATGATAATCTCACATGGGACATCTACCCAACGTATTTATGAAAGAATGCGTACCCAACTCACTTAAGAGAGGGGTGGAGACAAGCCTCAAAAGGTTTCTTTGCTCGGGCCCAATGGTGGCTCCACCAGTACTTCCTGCTTTTCAATCACTCCTTTTATTCTTCCCAAAATTCTTAGTTCTCATAAGTATGTGGAAAAAGAATGACATACAATGTGTAGCGTTGTTTTATGGGCGTATATTAATCAGCCCTCAAAAAAATCCTTGTTTGGGAGAGTATAGGCCCTTTAAAAGACAAGTTGGGAGTCTTAAGCAAAAATGATAATGACATAGCGGACACACTAAATGAGTTTTTTTCAACAGTATTCACTAGAGAGGACCCAATTCAGGGACTGACACACAATCTCAATAATGAGAATATCACACTGATAGGTACTTATTAAAGCGAGGAAGTAGTCTGTGACCGATTAAAACATTTAAAGATAAATAAATCACCAGGGCCCGATGGTATATTCATCCAAGGGTTCTAATGGAGCTTCACTCTGAACTGGCAAAACCACTATCTTTGATCTTTAAGGATTCAGTTATATCAGGTATGGTTCCCAAAGACTGGCGTATAGCGGAAGTAGTGCCTATATTCAAAAAGGGAAGTAAAGCTGAACCAGGTAATTATAGACCAGTTAGTCTTACATCTATAGTGGGGAAAGTATTGGAAGGTATTCTAAGAGATATTATTCAGAAGTTCCTTGAAACCAATAAGGTCATTAAAAGGAATCAACATGGGTTTATGAAGGACAGATCCTGTCAAACCAACTTGCTTGGCTTTTATGAAACAGTAAGCTCAAACCTAGATCAGGGTAAAGACGTGGATGTCATCTTTTTAGACTTTGCCAAAGTGTTCGATACTGTACCACACATGAGACTTATCTACAAGCTACAAGAATCAGGGCTAGGAAGCACAATATGCACTTGGGTCAAAAACTGGTTAGATAATAGGGAGCAGCGCGTTGTGGTTAATGGATCTTTTTCAACTTGGACTGAAGTGCTAAGTGGTGTGCCGCAAGGCTCAGTATTAGGACCGCTATTGTTCAATATTTTCATTAACGACTTAACAGAAGGTCTAGAGAGCATGGTGTCAATTTTTGCAGATGATACCAAATTGTGTAAGGCTATAAATACAGAGGAGGATGCAGAGTCTCTGCAGAACGACTTAGTTAAATTAGAAGCATGGGCATCCAAATGGAGAATGCGCTTCAACACAGACAAATGTAAGGTAATGCCATACTTGCCTACCTGACCCTCTCCATGAGGGAGAAAATGCTCTGTTCCTGGACTTTCCTGGTAATGTATGATTGCCATCACCTGTGGTGAGCTAGGTAATTGATAAGAAAGGTGTTTCACCACAGGTGATGGCAATCATACATTACCAGGAAAGTCCAGGAACAGAGCATTTTCTCCCTCATGGAGAGGGTCAGGTAGGCAAGTATGGGTAATGCACTGTGGTAACAAGAACAAAAATTACACCTACCTACTAAATGGGGTAAAATTAGGGGATTCTGTACTGGAAAAGGACTTAGATGTCCTCATAGATAGCAAGCTAAGCAGTAGTACCCAAAGTAGGACTGCAGCAAAGAAGGCTAATAAGATATTAGCATACATAAAACGGGGTATTGATGCTAGGGACGAGAGTATTATACTCCCGTTATATAAATCACTAGCGAGGGCACACCTTGAATACTGCGTACAATTCTGGGCACCGTACTACAAAAAGGATATCCTGGAGCTTGAAAAGGTACAGAGGAGGGCGACCAAACTAATTAAGGGCATGGAGACGATGGAATACAAGGAAAGGCTTGAAAGACTAGGCATGTTTACATTGGAAAAGCGGAGACTAAGAGGGGATATGATCAACATCTACAAATATATAAGGGGACAATACACAGACCTTGCGCGGGACCTGTTTTTGGTTAGATCAACACAGATGACTCGTGGACACTCGCTCAGGTTAGAGGAGAGGAGATTCCGCACAATACAGCGTAAAGGCTTTTTCACGGTAAGGACAATACGAATGGGTTAGATAAATTCCTAATGGATAAGTATATCCAGGGGTATGGTGCATAGTCATGCATTATAGTTACTATAAATAGGGATAAAATGCAACGGCTGACAGCAGCATCAGTCAGAAATTTTAGTCAAATCATCATGCATAGGAGACCACAAATAGGTTGAACTCGATGGACAATTGTCTTTTTTCAACCTCAGATACTATGTTACAAGGAATGTATTATTCATTTTCCTATTCTTAAGCGCTTATACGAGTATTTTCTCCCGTTACTATTGTTGCCTTATACAAATAATGCCCACAGTAGGGCCCCTTATACACATCTCTGCCTCTATCACTCCAGTAGCTCACTGATCATGTCACTCCAGCAGCTCCATGCCCTGTGTTCCTCCAGGCAGATTCCCTGCCTCTCTGTGTCCCTCCAGCCCCCTTTCACCTTGTCTTCAGCATTCACAGAGCCTGCTCCTCTTTATGGTTTATTACACAAAATATGAGTGAAGTCACCAAATACATAGGATGGTTGATCGAAAGAACAATAAACACTTATTGTGCAAACTTCTTATAGTAAACATTATTTCTAACATTGCAAAACGTGGTATGAAATGAGTGGACAAGTTATTATCTTTCAGTAGTTTGTATCTACAAGCTTGTAAGGGGTAATGTACACTGACCATACTGTACACCAGGGGAGTGCAGTAAGCAACCCTCCAGTTGCTGCTGAAGAACACATCCCAGCATGCCCAGCTACAGTTTTAGTATGGTCAGCATGCTGGCCCACCCCTGCTATACAATGAACTCTAATCATTCCAGTCCTTCTGATGGACAATAGTTCTGAACAATTATTGCTCAGTCTTTATACATGAATAATAACTGTTCAACACATGAAGATGGCAGGAAAATAGATGGGACCATTTGATTATCAAAAATGTCTGATCTTCCCAGTCGTTGTTCTGCCGATTCCATGCTGTGAATTATACATCATGCCCAAAGATCATTAAAAGTATGGAAGCGCAGGGAAATCCTTAAATCGCTCAACCTCTCATTTTTTTGGCGTGCTTAATCTTGTAGTATATGGCTACTAATACTCAAGTACTTGATTTTATGTTGTCAAAACTGTAGATCCTTCTTTCAAAAGTCTACCTACTGTATGCTTCCTATTTAACTATTATAATTTTCCAAGTTATCTTCAAGCCTTTTACAAAAAGCTGTTTAAAAATGTGAAATTAATCCTATAACAATTCTATAACAATAGCTGAACCCTAGACACAAGCTATTGGCAGCAATGCTAACCATTATACCACTTTCTAACAAGTATTTTGCCTTAAGAGTGCCACATTTTTCTAATTCACTGCACAACATGCATTTTAAAAATGGCAATATATATGTATACTGTAATTTTCTTCCTGCTCCTTTTATATATTATAGTATAGAAATGTCAGCAGTTAAATGTATATTGTAAGTGAAAATATACCCACTGGCATTTTCATTAACCCTGCGCTTGAATGTGTGGCTAACCTATCTTGCAATGGGATGTGTGGTTAACTCAAGAACATATGATTGCTTTATATAATCATTGATGAAAAGGGTGTAGTATGGCTGACTGGCAGTCAGGAGACCGCCGGTCAGCTTACCGACGCCGGGATCCCGGCAGCATACTGACGCGGTCGCCACGGGTTCTATTCCCACTCTATGGGTGTCGTGGACAACCATGAGTGGAAATAGTCCCTGTTGGTCGGCATGCCGACCATCGGGATAGTGACCCGTCGGGCTGGTAGAGGAGGTCATGTTACTGTCGGTCAGCTGACCGGCGGTAACATGAATACCACCCGATGAAAAGCAGCAGTGAAATGGATTAATTGTATATGAATACTATTAAATAAGGAGCTTTTTAGCATTTGTTTATATTGTATGGTATATATAAGGTTTTTTATATTATATATTTGATTCTGGCCGGTATCTGTTGTGTATTAATGTAATTTTATAAAATCATAAATATAGAGATTAAATCCACAAACAGATTGAATAAGCGCTGTCTCGTTGTGTTTTTATGTGTTCGGTTATATACTTAAGGGGTTAGTACCAATTACCCTTGTACTTTCATCAGCAAATTAGTAGACTTAAAGATTTAATGGTGAGACCTCTTCACTGCAGGACTAAAATTTCCTAACGTAACAGCAGATTATAATTTGATACAAGGAAGCCAAGACAAGTTGAGAAAGCCTGTAAAGATTGAGAGAGTATGGGCAATGTCCTTAGGTGCGATTAACAATAAACTCGTATTAAAATGTAACTTTTATTAGTATATCATTAAGAGAATGGTTTAAAAAGTAAAAATAAGGTCACAATATTAAAGTAGGGATGAGCGGGTTTGGTAACCTGAGTACCAAACCCCCCCGAACATCACATCCTGAGCCCGAATCCGAGTCTGGCTCAGGACTTCCCGCCAGTCTCGGAAACCAGAACGAGGCAAAACGTCATCATCCCGCTGTCAGATTCTTGTGAGTTTTGGATTCTATATAAGGAGCCGTGCGTTGCCACCATTTTCACTCAAGTACTGGATAGTGTAGCAAGAGTACGTGTCTCCTCAGTGTCTGTGCGGGAAAGTGGTGTGACGTGTGGGGTGACGACCAGCTCTTTGTTGTAATTTCAGTGCTGGCTTGTGCTGCATCAGTCCAGTGGTGGTATCTTGTGCTGCATCAGTCCAGTCACAGTGGTGGTGTCCTGTGCTGCCATAAGTCCAGTGCTGCTGTATAAGTCCAGTCCATTGCAGTGGTGCTGTCTTGTGCTGCATCAGTCCAGTGGTGGTGTCCTGTGCTGCCATAAGTCCAGTGGTGGTGTCCTGTGCTGCCATAAGTCCAGTGGTGCTGCTGTATAAGTCATGGGGTACTGCCATATAAGTCCAGTCCAGTGGTACTGCTGTCAATAGCGGATCTTGCCACAGGCAAGCAGGACTTTTGCCCGGGGCGCCGCCTTCCGGAGGTCGCCGCACCACGGCAAGATCTGCTGCTGCTATGCCCCCCGTTGCCGCTGCCCGCTGTCCCCGCTACCCCCGCTGCCCTGCTGTGAAGGGAAACTAGACGCGTAGCATCTAGTTTCGCTTCGTGGAGAGGACCTTTTCTGTAATGATGTGCGGTGCGCGTTGACGTCATCGCGCACCGCACAGCAAAGGTCCTCTCCACGAAGGGAGCTAGACGCATAGCGTCTAGTTTTCCTTCGTGGAGAGGACCTTTGCTGTGCGGTGCGCGATGACGTCATCGCGCACCGCATATCATTTCACTGTACAGGGGGCGTAACTGACCACGCCCCCTGTATGAAGCCACACACCCTATGGCCGCCCGGGGCGCTCAAAGCCCCTGAGCCGGCCCTGACTGCCATATAAGTCCAGTCCAGTGGTGCAGCCATATAAGTTCAGGGGCACTGCAGTATAAGTCATGGGGTACTGCCATATAAGTCCAGGGGTACTGCCGTGTAAGTCCAGACAAGTGGTGCAGCTGTATAAGTCATGGGGCACTGCCGTATAAGTCCAGTCCAGTGGTGCAGCCATATACGTTCAGGTGTACTGCTGTATAATTCCAGGGGTACTGCCGTATAAGTCCAGGGGTACTTCCGTATAAGTCATGGGGTACTGCCATATAAGTCCAGTAGTGCAGCCATATAAGTCCAGGGTTCTGCCATATAAGTCCAGTCCAGTGGTGCAGCCATATAAGTTCAGGGGTACTGCCATATAAGTTCAGGGGTACTGCCACATAAGTCCAGTACAGTGGTGCAGCCATATAAGTACAGAGGTACTGCCGTATAAGTCCAGGGGTACTGCTGTATAAGTCCAGTCCAGTGGTGCAGCTATATAAGTTCAGGGGTACTGCCGTATAAGTCATGGGGTACTGCCATATAAGTCCACCAATATTGTGCGTGCATTACATCTGGGCAAATTCCAGGACGTCCCATGTTTTGCACATACAATTAATTTTGTGGTGCAGAATTTTTTTTCTAATTACAAGGGCATGCAGGACATGCTGTCGGTGGCCAAAAAAATTGTGGGCCACTTTCGACATTCAGCCACTGCAGTGCCACTCCTAGATGGGCCAGGTGTTTGTGCCGCACACTTGTGTCGCTTAGCTTTGACACCCAGCTACCTCATTGCACCTCTTTTTTTTCTTTGCATGATGAGCTGTTTGGGGCCTAGCTTTTAAAAGTACCATCCTGTCTGACACTGCAGTGCCACTCCTAGATGGGCCAGGTGTTTGTGCCGCCCGCTTAGTCATCCAGCGACCTCGGTGCAACCTTTTGGCCTAAAAACAATATTGTGAGGTGTGAGGTGTTCAGAATAGACTGGAAATAAGTGGAAATTAATGTTATTGAGGTCAATAATACCGTAGGATCAAAATTACCCCCAAATTCTGTGATTTTAGCTGTTTTTTTTTTTTTATAAATCATCCAGATCCAAAACCGAAACCAAAACCCGAAAGGGTGGTTTTGGCAAAACCAATCCAGATCCAAAACACGAGTGGGGATCCAGATCCAAAACCAAAACACAAAACATGAAAAGTGCCCACCGCACATCTCTAAATTAAAGTGAATAGAATATATAGGGAGTGAGTTAAAAAGAGAAGAGAAGTACTGGGGGCGTGGCCTAGCTGGCATCAGGAGAGGTCGGGTTCCTGCAGAGCTCCGGCCAGCAATACTTTAATATAAATCCCTGATCTGGATTTGAGGGCCCACCTGCAAGGATACAGTCCCCTCAGCCCTGCTACATCAACCTACACCCGGAGGTCGAAGCTGCGGAATCGGGGGTGCCCTGCGTTGCCCCCTGCGGATTGCGGCCTACCTCCGCCTCAGAAGCCGGGGCCTCGATTTTGAAGTGGATCAGTCGATCCATCGGACCCGGTGCGGCGACTCTGCGGACTCCCTCCTCCACCTGAACGGCACTCCCTGGCACCTGAAAGCTCACCCATCGGACGCTGGCCCTCGCGGGAGACCGGTGACCGAGCGGCCTGCGGGAGGTGGAGGCCGGGACGCGTGTAGCTGGTAGCCGGCGGCCATCTTGCGGTTGGCGCCGCCCGGACCTTGGATCCTACCTCACCGATCCCCGGCTTCACCGGACACCTGCCCTCTGACCCCCGCCTCACACACCCCCGCATGAAAGATCTTCCCCTCGCTGGCGGGGACTAACGGCCGGGAGACCTCCGGTGGGACCTTGTCTCACTAACAGGCGGCGGCCATCTTACGACTGGCACTTCATTTCACTTCATGGCTGGAGATGGCTGTAACTCGAGCTCCCTCTTGTGGCGACTTCTAGATTAGACAACTCACAGCCACTGCACAGCTAATCCCATAGTCCTACCTATTCTCATATCTCCTGTTCGGAGGCCGGTGGGGAACCATTATATTGCGCCTTGAAACAACAGGTAGGATACTTTAACAGCCCTACCGCCATCTGCCGTGCCCGGAAGTTGCAGACTCATCGCTGTGGATGCCTGGCTCCCGCTACCTCACCCCGAGCCTTTTGACATATACATCATGCTGCTGTGGTGTTCTGAGGTGTTACACTCTGACACCTCTAACACGTTGCTACTGGCAACCCTGATCCGCAACATCCTGACATGTCTACTATCTTCATAGCAATGTAACTTTCCAGTACCTTCCCAACGCTGATGTGACCCTCATTAAACTACTCACTGCGCCCTACATTGCTTCTACTCTACATATCTATTTCTAGCGACCTCATATGGAAAAGTTCCTGGTATCCACCCCAATGTCCTCGACTGGTCCTATTTCAGGCGCACGCGAAGACACGTCCCACAGAAATTCTTCTGACTCCGATTGCTCCACCACCCGATCTCGATCCCAAAGAAAACGTACTAACACTTCAACTACTAAACAGCCTAAAATGAAACCCACTGACATTGCTGCGGTTCTTGGACATCTCCTAGACGAAAAACTGGCGGGCATCAAAGAAGCCATTGATTCCACCTTACCCCAGCTGACTCAACACAGTAACCATTTAGATGAAGTCGAGCAGAGGGTCTCAACATTGGAAGATGATCTACAAGCTGCACAGTCTACCATAAAGACCCAATCCACAGAAATTAAAGGCCTCACTGAAAAACTCGATGACTTGGAGAATCGGAGCCGTCGAAACAACCTGAGGGTGGTGGGCATCCCGGAATCGGTGAGGGGCCACGCGCTGCTAGACCTTCTATCCAACTGGCTACCCGACAAATTAGGTATGGATCTTCAGGGCTCACCATTGGACATTGAAAGGGCACACAGGATTGGCCCTGAACGCAGAGAATCTGCGGGACGCCCTAGACCTGTTATCCTACGGATTCTAAACTACGTGGATAAAGCTAAGCTCTTAGACCACTACCGAAAGTCAGAGAATCTCCTCTATAAGGGAGAAAGGCTGCTTATCTTCCAGGACTTCTCCACTCATGTCGCCAACAAGCACAGAGAGTTCGCTCCGATATGCAAGCGACTGTTTGAAGACAACGTCAAGTTCTCACTGTTATACCCTGCCCGTCTTCGGGTCTTTGTCAATGGAAAACCATGCTTTTTTGACGATCCGATGGCGGTAAAGACCCATTTTGCACACCCTGACACTTGACTGTCCACCCTTACTTAAAGTTTGCCTATCTTTACAACTGCTTTAATCTGTAGGTCACACAGTGTTCGGGATATGATTTAGGCATGCTATTTACACATGCTGGAGGCTCTGCCTCCCATTGTTTCATGTCTGTTAGTTTGATATTTTTGTATGTCTGTTTGTTTTGCCTGCTGGGATAATGTGTCTCGATCCTCCATGGGTTGGCCCCTCCTTGCTCATTGGGACGGGGGGGGGGGGCACCGTTTCACCTATACGATTTTGATATTCTATTCTCCATCTACGGGGGTAGGATAGCATGGCTGACCATGCTGTTTCTCAGACCTCAACCCCGGTGACAACCCCACTTTTAGATTTTAATATAGTTTCTTGGAATGTGGAGGGTCTCAATAGCCCCATTAAACGCAAGAAGGTAGTTGCTCATCTCTCTCGCTTATCCCCTCAAGTAGTGTTCCTACAAGAAACGCACTGGGTGCATAACTCCCCTATGTCATTGAGAGCCCCTTGGATTGGGGAATGCGTATCTGCTTCTTACACCAATAAAACCAGAGGTGTGGCCATCCTCTTTAATAAGAATCTCCAATTCTCCATCCTTAAAAAATATATCGACCCCGAGGGCAGATTTATCTTTCTAGATGTCTCTATTGACAATGTGATATATACATTTCTAAACGTATATGCACCTACTGTATCTAACAATCTCTTTTTTGCAGATATTCTTCAGAGAGTTTTATCCTGGGGTGGCCAGAACTTAATCCTAGGGGGAGATTTCAAGACGGTCGTTGATCCATCCATGGATAGGTCGGGGGTAAGTACCAAAAGACCCGGGCCCTCCTCTACTCTGCTTTCCTCTCTTTGTTCTCAACTCACCCTATTAGACCCCTGGCGTATACATAACCCCCTTCAACGAGATTATTCTTTCTATTCACACCCACATTCTACTCACTCTCGCATTGACTATCTATTTTTATCCAAACACCTCTTTTCTAAAGTTACCCACACCTCAATTAAGGACATCATTATTTCGGACCACGCCCCCATTACCTTGTCCCTACATTTATCCCTGCCCCAGAACATATCTAAATGTTGGAGATTCCCAGCATATCTCACACACTCAGAGGATTTCTTATCACATCTTAAACACACCTGGCATAATTATACCACTGACAACCTGGATCAAGAATCTAACACTCCACTTTTTGGGGGGGCCTCTAAGGCAGTCCTTCGTGGCCATATCATCTCCTATGTCAATTCTAAGCGCAAGAAATTTAACATAAAATTACAGGAACTTAGTGCGGCTCTCCCACTTGCATATCGCACATACAAACAAAGCGATAGCCCTACTCATAAAGAGACGTACCTCATGGCAAAACAAATCTATGATACCTTTCTCACCAAACAGGCCCAGATCAGCTACGACTATGGCAGGAACAGGTTTCATAGGTGGGGGAATAAATCCGGTAAGCTCCTGGCCAACCTGGTTAGGGGGCCCCCGAAACAAAACATGGGTTGACTCGTTGCACAGCTCTGGAGGTGTTCTTTCTGATCCCACTGACATCTGCTCGGCTTTTATGCGTTTCTATAAGTCCCTATATACTGCCGACATTGATAACGCAACTGATGGTCAATTATTCCTAGATGAGGTGCAGTTACCGAAGCTGGAGTTAGAAGAGAGGGACTCGTTGGATGCTCCCATAACTGATGAGGAGGTGCGGGCCACCATTAAGTCCCTCCCCAATGGAAAGAGCCCTGGCCCTGACGGTTTCAGCGCTGAATTTTATAAGGTGCTAGATGCCGATATACTCCCCATATTAACACGATTATATAACCATATACTAACAACAGGGGAGACCCCCCTTCGTTTTAACGAAGCCAAGCTTATAGTGCTAGCAAAACCTGGTACAGATCCTACTCAGGTTGGGTCATACTGCCCCATTTCACTCCTCAATCAAGACTTTAAAATCTTGACTAAAATCATAGCTAACAGGTTGCAAGCATACTTACCCCATCTCATCTCACCCGCACAGATGGGATTCGTCAAGGGTAGACAATCCACACGGGGAGTGCGGGCGGCCCTAACTGCGATATCTTACACCCGCCTTAGCCAGGCCAAAAATAACATCATTATAAATTTAGACGCAGAGAAGGCATTTGATAAAATTGCCTGGCCTCACCTATCTCGAGTGCTCGCCCACCAGGGGTTTGGCACAGCGTTTTGCAACTTGGTGCAGACCTTATATACCAACCCAGTGGCGCAGGTCTTAGTCAATAATGTGACATCTTCATTCTTCACGTTGGAAAGAGGCACTAGGCAAGGATGCCCCTTATCTCCCCTCCTTTTTGATTTGGCACTGGAAACCCTTATACGCCATATTCTGTCACACAAGAACTATAAGGGCATTGCTGTGGGAACACAGGAATTAAAGGTGGTGGCATTCGCAGACGACCTCCTCCTTTTTATGTCAGATCCTCACCGTACAATCCCGCAGCTAATTGCCATGACTGATCGTTTCTCCTCTTTCGCAAGGTTTACCATTAATTATAGTAAGTCGGAGGCATTGGCCATATATGGACAGGCGAGACTGGGTTGGGGGACCACCTTTCCCTTTAAATGGGCGAATACACATATTACCTTTCTAGGCGTTGCACTCCCTGCTCATCCCTGCCACCTATATAGGCTTAACATCACTCCGGTCCTACATAAGATTAGAACCGAACTTGGCCTCTGGCAATCCCTCCCCCTTAATATGCTAGGGAGATGTAACCTATTTAAGATGGCCAGCTTCCCAAAGCTTCTCTATGTTTTACAGATGACCCCCCTATTATTATCTAAGTCGGACTTATCTTCTCTGAATACCTCTATCTCCAAATACATCTGGGCTGGTAAACGCTCAAGGATTAGCATGAAAAAATTATCCCAGACGGTACCTAGAGGTGGAATCAATCTACCTGATATTAAGCAATACAATCTTGCGTGCCTCTTACGCATTGCTATGGATTGGCTTGGAAACAATAATTATTACACAGATTCCAGCCTAGATTCTCAACTATAAGCTCCCTTATCCCTCAGTTATCTTCTCCATGCCAAGCCCTCCAAATTGGCCTTACATATTACCACTAATTTATTACTACTCCCCATAATACAGGTGTGGAAAATGGTGAGGAAATCTCTCAAACTTCAATATTTATACTCACTTTCACTGCCCCTTATCGGCAACCTAGAGTTTCAGGAGGGGGGGGCTCTACAGCCTTTCACTACCTGGCACTCTCTTGGCATCCGCAACCTTCGCAACCTGCTTAACTCCTCTTGCACCCCGCTGTCTTTCACGGAGGCGCGAGAGAAATACGGCCTGCCTCCTCACCACGAGTTTGCCTATTTCCAGGCAATACACTATCTTAAAACTGTACTATCTAAACTGACAGGGATCGACTTTCTTAACTCTCTAGACACACTACTCCAATCAACCTGCTACTCTATATCAACCATTTATACACGTATCCGTCTTGAACTTATCCCAGACACGGACCTTCCGGAGCTGTCCCAATGGTCCTCCCACATCCCAACAGTCACCCCTGAATCCCTCTTAAATCACTTTCAATTGACCTTAAAGCTTATTCCTGCAAGCTCCTACCAAGAAATGGCCTATAAAATGCTCCATAGGGCATACATCTCACCTAAACGCCGATCTTTGATGGGCATCTCAGAAGACAGTAAATGCACCAAATGCCTAATGGAGGGGGCCGACCTCTTCCATTGCTTCTGGGATTGCGCTCTGGTGTCACAGTTTTGGCATGAGGTACATCACTATGGAACTACGTCCTTAGGCATATCCTTTAGTTGCACTACCTCCTGGGCACTGTTCGGATGTTTGACTGACCAGCCTGACATCCCCAGGTCTAACAAAAAACTGCTTATGATACTATCAGCAGCTGGCAGGAAGGCAATCTTACAACAGTGGATCCACAACATACCTCCTAATATCTCGATGGTGACCTCTAGACTATTTTTTCTATTCACCATGGACTGGCTGGAGACCTCTATCCATAAGGAGAGGCTCACCCCTGCCTTGTTCCAATGTTGGAACACTTACATTTTGACACTCCCCTTACATACTAAACAGGCCATTGACAAATGCTTTCAATCTACCTCATGGTACCTCCTCCACGCTATAGACCACCCTAACCCCTTAAACATCTATCTTACCCTTTCTCTTCTTCTCTGGACCCCTCTCCACTCCCTTCTATATTCAATTGTATACCGGGTTGATTGGAAATATAGACCCCCGATTTGGGAAGATTGTGCTGTGGATGGATCGACGACCCGTGTCCCATAGTATGCATTACATGTTAGTTTATTTTCTTATGTTTTAGGTATTTTATATAAGTTTAGGGATTTTTTGGATAACTTGTCTTTACTAGTGGAGAATCGATATTTGATCCATCCCTTTTCATCTATAATCTGCTCCGCTTTGGTAATTAAAACACACTATAAATTCCCTGATATCACTAGTTATACACATGTTCCCTTTCTTGGAAGGGAATAAAAGTTATTATAAGAGGAAAAGTTTGAAAATATGTTTTGATCTCTACCTGGTATTTTATGAGACTGAATAATATGTGAATCCCTGTCTCCTGTTAGGAGGATTTTGTATAATATATATTATGTTGTACATTGTTAACTATATACTCTATTTCATGTCTCGAAATGCTGCTTACTTACTCTGTACGATGTGAGATTGTAATAAAAATAGTTTGAAAAAAAAAAAAGAGAAGTACTGTGTGTATTCTTGGTCCATATTCTTGACCCAGAATACTTTGTCAGGATCAATTTTGTTTGACTCACACGTACAGACATTTTAAACATACTCACCCCCCAATTTTCTCTTGCTATTAAATTATAAGGGATAATCACCAGCAGAAATATCCCAAGAGACAGCTCACCTCTTCAAACCACTTAACTGATGATTTCCCCCACCCAAAAAAATGCTCCAATATTGTCGAGCTTTTTATAAGTGAATTAGGTGAAGAACATAAATTTAACCCAATCCAAAATGATTTTAGGTTAAAAAAAAAAATGTTTGATTTTCCTGGTGGCGGGGGGGGGGGGGGGGGGGAATATTTTTTCAAGCACCAGAACATTGATAGGGAACATTATGACCATTGGAACACCGGTAACATCGCGACCATCGCAACTTCAGATTTTTAAAGCCCGGACAGCTGCCAGGTACACGGGGGGGGGGGGGGGGGACTTGGGGGTGCTCTTGGCGGCAATAATTTACACTTACTAGTGGCTGCTGATAAAGCTAAATATTTATCTTACTTAAAACCCTCTAAAAGGTGAAAGAACACAGTACGCTATTGGCGTATGGTATACCGTAAGGGTACGCACGTTGCGTAACAATCGCTTAGCCGTAGTCGAGACGCTCGAGCGTCACGTTCGCTCACGGCCAAGAGATCACAGGCAGGCACGCTATAGGCTGCCGACTAACGTAATGATATGCTACTAGCGTAGCGGACGCTCGGGACCACGAGGAGATCACAAGCGGCGCTGATGCTTACCGTGTTAAACCTTTATAACTATACCATAAAACAATGTATTTATGCATTAAACCTTGGTGCAGTGATAGGGTGTAAATGTAAAACAGTGTAACCTTATTAACTAGATAGCTGTGCGAGCGTCTCCGACGCTCTGAGAATACTTAGAAATATAAGAAATACACAGATACCGGTATTAGGTTCTAACACCTTATATGAACGTTCAATTTGCAAAAGAATAATACAATACAAGTCATACACTACCAAAATAACATTGACTACCTAACCAGATAACTACACATGAAATACAATAGCAGTACAATAACACTTAAGAGAAAGAGAGAGAAAGAGGAGAAGAGAGAGAGAGAGATATGGCTCACAATAACAATAAAGGCAATATGGTTGCGGAGAAACTTACGCTCAAGGGAAACAATCGCATGCGCCTCTGGATATCCAGCTCCCGATTATCAGTGGTGAGAACCGTTGAAGAGAATAGAGAGCTGGCCCAGATCGGCTTGTCCTTTTATACCCTACACATAATACAGTACAATGGTCCCTATATTCTTATTGTTCATTGGACACAGGAATTCGTCTTCGCATTATAACAAAAGGTCATAGGTTGATTCATACAGGTGGGCTGTGACTATTTCCAACTGCTCAGGTGGGTGGGAAACTAGGTTTCCCGCCGCATGGATAATAAAGTGCAAATAATAGCAAATGTCCATAAACTTCTTATGTCCATAACTATTCGCACGAGCGATTAATCCGCTCCAAACCAACACCGGAATATTGCTAATTAAATACTCTTCCGATGGATACTAAACACCACTGTATAACCCCTGTCTGACCCTTCGTATCAAACAAAGAGGGATCTCTTTGTCTATGAACATGCTACATTAACTAAACTTTCAGATTCTATCAAAGGGACCATAATCTACAAAATACATTATATGGTTAAAATATGTAACGGTTGAGTCGCCCGCTAGACGCACATAAACTTTACCGTAAATGCGCATACCGTGCGCCTGCGGGTGCACGCAACAGCGAGTATGCGCACGCACGGGAGAGCTCATGCACTCGCAGCAGGCACTCGCATGAGGTGCATATATGGCAGTGTGTAGCGTGATATTTTTCTGACTTTGACAGTCCACCCTTTGGCAGTCACCAATAACTGCCACTTTCTAAAACATTTCAAAAAGAGAAAAATATATGTCATGTGTAAATAAATTTCTATGATTGGGTAGGGGAGGAGAGGAGAAGGTAGGAAAGGGTATGACCTAGTGAGATAGCAGAAGCATGTGTGTATGAATCCATGTTTGGGGGGTCATGTATCTTTGTGCCGTACGTGTTTTAAATCAAGCTTCGAGGTATTGCGAAGTATACATTTGAATTCCTTCTTATCCCGTGGTACGGGTCTGTGGATGGGCTGTCAAACTTTACCGAGCTCTCTTCGGCTTTTGGTTTGCAACAAAATGGGGGAGCACATTTTAGTTGATGATACATGAATGGGGGAATATGTGAGTGCTGATATCTGTGCCTGTATTCCCTATCGACTATGTGTGTTATTACCTGAAGGTTGTAGTGATGAAGATAAGAAACAATTATGGTAAATGCAGTGATAAACTATGTGAGTTTAATATACATTTGCCGATTGAGGTCTTGTCTTGTCTTGTCTTGATGTACATGTTGACTGTAGTCTCTTTGTGCTTTTGCTAATAAACGTAAGCAAAGCTTTATCAATGTCCATAGACTTACAAAAAGTGTTGGGCTAGCGTTTTCATTAAAGTACTAGGGACATGGGGGGTCTATGGCATAGTCCATCAGTTGTCTGTGTAAGAGGTTGTCAAACTTCTTCTTTAGTCCATCTGTTGTCTGCATACAAGGTCGTCAAATTCCTCTTCCAAGTGGGTCTTTTTACCTTGGAGAAAAACGAGAAACAGGTGAAAGAAACGGACCGTGGAATCACATTTTCATCACAACATTGTCTCTATCGTTGGGTCATAAATCAAATCAGTCGTTGTTATTACAGTATCTTCACTCCTTAAACTCATCACTCGGGCGCTACGTTTACACTTTGTTAAAATCCGAACGCATCTAAATATCAGACCGACTAATATGATGACACCCAGAACACACAAAAGGAATTTCCCTACATCCATGATAATACCTTGGGTCCATTCTCCTAAACCAGAGAACCAATTTCACGGGTTCAACCATGACACCCAACTGGTCAGCTCATTACCCACAGCGGCAAAGGTGAGATTGTGTTTCCTTCGGAACTCCCATTTTAATTGGAGAATGTCGTCCATCTTTTTGTCTATGACCTCGACCGGGTCCTCGGTGCTGTTTGTGATATACGTGCAGCACTTTATTCCATACTGAGTTGCTAGGGTGACACAATATCCACCCGTTACAGCTGTGAGATAATTGAGAATCATCCTATGCTGAACCAGTTCTGTTTTATAAGCTTGGAGCTCCCTTCCAGTATACCTGAATGTGTCATCATACATTTCAGTGATATTGTCTAATAAATTTGCAAGCGCAGATATATATTTACAATTTATCACTCCTCTGGCGGTACGAGTGATATCTAACGCGATTAGGAATTGAATCCCGGTGGATTCACTGATCAGGTCAGAGGCCGGATGCTCTGTTCTCTCTATCAGGTGCCGTTTAACGATGTGCTCGTAATGAGTGTGAGTATAAGGAGCTTGGGCACTGCGGTGAATATCCTTCATTTTAGTGTGGGATACGGTCATTACCTCAGGCAGTACTTTTCCAATATAACACAATCCTTCTGAATTTGGGGCAAGCCACTTATACGCCTTCCTCCCGCATATGAAATATGCATCATCGGGGAGAACATATGGGACGGAGTAGGACATAACCATATTACACATTTTCCATATGAAATTTCCTAACCCTAATTTTCCCATCTGTTTACTACACATATCAGTTTGTATGATATGTGCACAGTATCCTGGTGATACCTCTCCAACTCTCATGGACCTACTTCCTAGGGTATACCTATATCGGAAATATTTTCCACTACCGGCTATGTGGCGTATAAGTTCTGTCTCTGTTGGCATTCTATCGGCTCTGTATGAAAAGGTCATGGTTTGGTTATTCCATGACACTTCCCAATTTCCCGGCTTTCGGGGATTGGAAATGTTAAAACATACTAGGGATCTATCCACATGATATTGGTGGAGCTTCAAACTAGGAGGACTGGAGATATTAAACCTCCTGTCCACCGGCCTCCCACCACTTAGCTCAAGTACCTCCCCTATAGTTAACGGGAAGGGCACTAATCCTGATTTGCTATGGCCTTGAGGTACTTGAGAGCATACCCAACAATCTGTCTGATTTAACACTTTACCCACTAAGGAGTGATAGTCACTCAATGGATGCCGGTCCATGTGGATATTAAAACTGGATTGGCATTTCTTGATGCACCCATCCTCAACTATCACAGTGTCTACAGATACAGTTCTCTTCAACTAACAGGTTTTCACAACGGTTACAAATAACATGGCTGCTAGATCGTTTCCGGTACTCGCCTTTTCTCGGTGGTTGTGTTGCTATTGGAAATTTACACCTCCATCTCAGTCATCAGAAATCCATTCTGGATCCTTTCTCGACCTCACTGGTACTCTCACCGAAACAGACTGCTCTGGTCAACATCAGGGTCAACATGAAAACACGGCTCACAGTCTCTCGAGGCGAGTCCATCTTACAGGAGGAGAAAGGAGAAATTTGTAATGGGGGTACAGGAAAACCGTTTGAGGGGGGAGAGAAACTTGTCACGATAATTAGTTCTCTAGTCTTGTTGTTCTTCTTGTTCTGCTGTCATCTCAAAGGTGCTGTCTCTCAGTCTTCCAACCGAACACTCCGGTGATACAATATTTCTTCCAAACCAGCGATCTTTCTGTAAGAGGCAAAAATCTTGCATTACCATTTGTCTAACTGATGTGTGACATACCATCTTTAAAACATGAAAACATGAATGAGAAGAGAGAAACAAAAACAAAAACAAAAAGAGAGAGAGAGAACAATTCATATACATATATATTATAGAAACCAACAATAAACAACAACAGGGAAAAACATTTTAAAACATTGTTCATCAGGCTGTCATATCTACATGTCCAATGGTATCCTTGCGCAGTCCCTCCCACCAGCACCTCCATACTCCACCCTTTGTATCTGGCCAGGATACATTGACGCGGGTAGGTCATGCTGGGGTTTGGTAGACTTCTGCAAGGACCAAGTAGCTATGCAATGTTTGAGTCCTGCCGATGACTGTCAGAGATGGGGAAAAATAAATCATTTCACAGATACATTACAAATTTTACCCGGTCATTCCTGTGTCCTCAAGGAATGACCTCCCAACTTGTTAACAATAACCTCAGGCTTACCATCTGTCCTAGTGATCACCTTTCCTGACTACATATCATGGGTGTGGGCCAAAATTTTTCCTATCTGATCCCTGATTGCAATTTGGTGTGTCTTAACTTTGCTCATTTCTTTGTCTAGGGGGTCTGACTTTATGTGGGCTGTTACAGTTGCTGGCATAATGCCCTTCTTTTTTACAACGATAACAAATCTTTGAGTTCCTCCATGTGCCAATGGCCTGGGGTTTTGGTTGATTTGATGTCTCCTCTAATGCTTGGATGCCCATCGCCATCAACTGCTCTTCCTGTGTTTCTCTGGTTCTTTGACTATTATGGTCATGTCGTTGTCTAGGGGGTGTATATACCTTGTGTGTGTTCTTAGACCTACAATCTCGTGCAACATGACCTTCTCTTAAGCAGTTGTAACAGCTTTTCACCTTTGACTTACCCTCCGGAATCTGGGGCTTCTTTGTTTCCCTGTGCTTGCTGATGCTTTTCTCATGCCCAACAGCAGAGTCCCTTAATGCAGCTACTGATTTATCTCTCCAGTATGGATTGGTGATCTGTATCCTTGCTCTCAACACTTCCTTTAAACCATCCATTAGCACAGATACTACCACTTCTCTGTGCGGTGCACTTGTTTCGATGTTTTCTATACCTGCATACCTAGTCATGTCGTGCAACGCCCGGTGGAAATAATTATAAGTACTTTCACCTTTGCTTTGTCTTATGGAGAAGATTTTGTTCCACTCGACAATGGCTGGGAAATATATTTCTAACTGTCGGTTGATCTGCTTAATAGATTCCTGATTGTGTTCTTCCGTACAAGGTACCTCTGTGTCTAATTTACCATCAGCAATAAATTTCGCAGATTCAACACTGAAGGGCAAACATGCCCTCAGCACTGTCCGCCAATCTTTGTTGGTGGGTTCTGTTGAGTTTCCTAGTTCTTTAATAAATCTCTGACATGCAACTAAATCTTCCCTGGGATCAGGGAATTCAGACATGATTGATCTTAATTCTGTCCGGGACCAGGGACGGCGCATTGCACTGTCCTTGACGGGAATGATTCCCTGATCGTCAGTCTTCCCATTGGGGACTGTGATCACCCTGACAGGGCTAAATTCAATTACATCACCTTGTGTTGGTCTTACAATATGAGGTACATTTGTTTGTGCGTGATATATAACACCGTACGTACCTGTGGACACGACCTCACCTGACCCTCCGTTAGGGGGTTTGATTACTGCCTTTAACGATTTGGTCGCGTCCACCTGGATGTCTTGTGTGATGGCTGCTGGAAAAGGTGCCGACATCGTGCTGGGCTCACGTTCTTGCTTGTAGTCCTGAGGGAAGTTTAACATGGGGTGCGACTTGCACAGGTTAACATTTGTAATTTTTACACTTTCATTTTCATAAACATTATTACATTTGTTACTTTCATTCTTAATACAGTTACTAAGTGCATTTTTATCGTACCCTATTGCGCCATTCTCTGCAACCATAATCCTCTCCATATGCAGGCTCCAAAAGGTGGTCAGAACCGCAGAGAAGATCATCGGGGCCGACCTTCCCTCAGTCCAGGACCTGTACTTGTCCAGAGCTAAAAAGCGGGCAATGAAGATAGTAAAAGACCAGCTACACCCCGGCCACAGCATGTTTAACTTGCTTCCTTCAGGCAGGCGTTACAGGGCTGTCCCCGCCAGATCCACCAGAAGCCTCAAAAGTTTCTTTCCCCAAGCTGTCCGCCTGCTGAACTCCTGAACATTGACTGACTGGACGTACATGTAACTCACTTGTGTCCCTACGGTATACCTATCTGTGTAACTTTACTTGCCCCCCCCCCCCCCCCACACACACACACACACACACACACACACACCTGCTTACCTGTTACCTACTTGGCTGTTGTATAGCAAACCGAAGACAAATTCCTAGTATACGTAAGTATACCTGGCCAATAAAGCTGATTCTGATTCTGATTCTGATATATATATTGCCATGTCTCTCTTCCCAAGATGAGAGTCAGATATGTAAGTTAAGTTTCGTTGTATTTCACTTTCCTTTTGCCATAACTTTAAACAATCATAATGTTCGATCCGTCTCTTTGCTGATTTAATGAGACATATCCTTGTCCTTAGATTTTGTAACACATCTGGGCTAAAGCTACCTACCCGGGGAAACTTCTCCCCGTCATGCACAGTCATTCTTTCCCATTCATCACATAAAACCTCTGTGTGTGAACCGTATTTTTCACACATTACATACCTTGCCGACCCGATTGGCCGGTTTACTGAATCAACCCGAACCGAGGTTGATCGCCCCCTACCTGAACAACTGGCCCCCATAACTTGCAGGTGTTGCTTTCACTACCTCTGACCTTCAATCAGGGTGTTCAGCGAACCCTTACAAAAACCAAGATGTTCAAGATAGGCCGACGGTGGCGGTTTACCGAGTACCCCACTCACTCGCCCACGCCGACCAATACGCCCACACACTGTCAGATTGTGTTTTGGCTGTGTCCCCGGAGGGGGCGCTAGTGGGTCAGTGGAGGTAGCAGGGAGAAAACGAGGAGGCTGGATAACGTTCCTGCGCATGAGCGCAATGATATTTATTAGCAGATGATATAAACAGAATGGCAGCAGAAATAATAATAACAAATGGAAATGTCAATCACACAGCGTAATAGCTGAAAGTCTATGGCAACAGGATGACAGATGACTGGAGAAATAATAACCGGTAATATGGTAAACAGAAGAACAGGTGCTTGTAAAGATGATTCTGGTTTGGAAACCAGTGCAGGTTTAAAACAGGAAACTTTGGCAGTAAGGTGTTGAATGGCAAACCTGGTAGCAGAGGCAGGAGTCTGACTATCCACAGTGCAGGTGGTGAAGCACTGACAGCAGCAAGCTGTATCACAGGTGGAGGAATGGAACACACCTGGAGTCAGTCTCAACTGCAAGGCTGAAGCACACAAGGTGGTGATGAGTGTGAAGCCTGTTTGAAGTTGCAGGTATTGCTGGGCCTTGAAGTTCCACGGAGCTGTGCAGAGTAACCAGGAGTACAAGTCTTTCAGTAGAGAGCCAGGAACACGGAAGGAACAGGTACAGATCCTTTCACATGGGTCGCAGGAGTGACACAAAGTCCAGGATGCCTGCAGACTGATCCTGCAGTCTCTTATGTACCCCTTGGTGCACAGGCATTGGATGAGTGAGGGAAAGTGGGTGCGGCCAAGCACCGGATTGGCCGCTGTATGCTGGTTGTTGTGAACTGTCATGGCGGCGCCCATGCCGCGGCCTAGCGGGAACGCGGCGTGCTACACGCCTGCTGTCTCAGGAGCGCTCCCAGGCCCGTGATGGCATCCAGAGGCAGGGACACGGACGACAGGTGACCGCAGGGAACCAGGTCGGAGTCCGCAACGGCGGACGGATGTCAGCTTGGTGAGTCGATTCCTGACAGTACCCCCCCTTTAAGGGTGGACACCGAACACCCACGTGGCTTGGATGGATGAGTGCTGTGGAAGACACGGACCAACCTTGGAGCATGGACATCCGATGAGTTTACCCAACTTCTTTCCTCTGGGCCATAACCGGACCAATCGACCAGGTACTGGAGACGTCCATACCGGCAACGAGAGTCCAGAATTTTGCCAATCTCGAATTCCACGCCCCGCTGAGTTCGAATTTTGGGGCCAACTGGAAGAGCACTCTGAAAACGGTTCAGGACTAGAGGTCTGAGGAGAGAAACATGAAAAGCGTTAGGTATTCGAAGAGAAGGTGGTAACTTCAGTTTATAGGCCACAGGGTTGATGACTCTTTCGATAGGGAAAGGACCAATGAAACGGGGTGCAAACTTCATGGATGGAACCCTAAGACGGAGGTTACGGGTTGACAGCCAAACCTTGTCCCCAGGTTTCAGGTTAGGAACCGCACGTCTCTTGCGGTCGGCAAAGTACTTGTACCGGCTGGAGGCCTTTTTGAGAGACACGTGAATCTTTCTCCAAATTAATGAGAACTGAGTCAGAGCAGTAGTGGCAGCAGGAACATCCATATGAGGGAGTTCTTGGAAGTCTGGAACACGGGGATGTTGCCCATATACTGCGAAGAATGGTGTTGTTTCAGTAGCAGTATGATAGCGGAAGTTGTGGGCAAACTCGGCCCATGGGAGCAGATCGAACCAGTCATCCTGGGAAGATGAAACATACAATCTTAAAAAAGTCTCAAGTTCTTGATTAACCCTCTCTGTCTGCCCATTCGTCTGAGGATGGTACGATGATGAAAACTTCAGCTTGACTTGCATGGCAGAACAGAGGGCCCTCCAAAACCTCGCTACAAACTGTACCCCCCGGTCGGATATTATTTCCGAGGGTAGACCATGTAAGCGGAAAATCTCCCGTAGGAAGATTTGGGCAAGTTTCGGGGCAGAAGGGAGACCCTGGAGAGGAACAAAATGAGCCATCTTGGTGAATCTGTCCACTACAACCCAGATGGTATTGTATCCCTGAGAAGGAGGAAGGTCGGTGATAAAATCCATGGACAGGTGTGACCAGGGACGACTAGGAACAGACAATGGTTGTAACTGACCTGCTGGAGACTGACGAGGAGTCTTATGCTGCACACACTTAGGACAGGATGCCACGAAATCCTTGATGTCAGCCTTCATCTTAGGCCACCAGTACGTCTCAGAGAGAAACTTGAAGGTCTTCAGGACACCAGGATGACCGGTGAACTTGGATTGATGAGCCCAAGATAGCAACTTGGGACGGAGTTCTGGGGAAACAAAAGTCTTACCAGGAGGAGGAGCTGGGGAGACTTGAGATGCAGCGAACACCACTGGACTCAGGATGGAATGAGGCACTGAGTCAGGCGTTTCCTCTTCGGATTCCATAGATCGGGATAAAGCGTCAGCTTTAACATTCTGCGAACCTGGGCGGAAATGAAGCTTAAAATTAAAACGTGAGAAAAACATAGCCCACCTGGACTGGCGAGGATTAAGGCACTGAGCTGCCTTTAAGTATAGCAGGTTTTTATGATCCGTGTAGATGTTGAACGGATGTTTGGCCCCTTCTAGGAGGTATCTCCAGTCCTCGAGAGCCAGCTTGATCGCCAATAGTTCTTGATCTCCAACGGAGTAGTTAGCTTCTGCAGGAAGGAATTTGCGAGAATAAAATCCACAAGGGTGGACTTTCCCATCGGCTCCCTTCTGGGAGAGAACAGCTCCAACCCCAACTGTAGAGGCGTCCACCTCCAACTCGAACGGTCTGTTTACATCTGGCTGAGACAGAACTGGGGCAGACATAAAGGCCAGTTTGATCTTCTGGAAGGCTGCTAAGGCTTCTTCTGACCAGTTGGAATGGTTTGCCCCTTTCCGAGTCAGGTTGGTAATAGGAGCGATGAGAGTGGAGAATCCCCGAATAAATTTCCTATAATAGTTGGCAAAACCCAGGAACCGCTGGATAGACTTGAGAGAATTTGGAATGGACCAATTGGCAATAGCTTCCAATTTTGTCGGGTCCATCTGAAGATCTGATCCGGAAATTATATAACCCAGGAAGGGTATAGAGGGAACTTCAAAGGTGCATTTAGAAAGTTTACCGTAGAGCCGGTTCTCACGAAGACGTCGGAGGACTTCACGGACTTGTAGACGATGAGATGGAAGGTCTTGGGAGAAGATGAGGATATCATCCAAGTAAACAACGAGGTACTTATACAGGACATCACGAAAGATTTCGTTCACAAAGTGTTGGAACACTGCTGGAGCATTACTCAACCCAAATGGCATTACCAGGTATTCGTAATGGCCATCTCGAGTGTTAAAAGCTGTCTTCCACTCGTCACCACTCCGGATTCTGATGAGATTGTAGGCACCGCGGAGATCTAACTTGGTGAAGATGCGGGCTCCTTTAACTCTGTCAAATAATTCGGTAATGAGTGGTAATGGATAACTATTTTTAATGGTAATGTCATTGAGACCCCGGTAGTCAATGCATGGACGCAGTCCTCCATCCTTCTTTTTAACAAAGAAGAAACCTGCACCAGCGGGTGATGATGAAGGGCGGATGAATCCCTTTTGTAGATTCTCCCTGATATATTCACTCATCGCCTCGGTTTCAGGAACAGACAACGGGTAGGTGCGCCCCCTAGGTGGCTTCTTGCCAGGAAGGAGATCGATGGGACAATCCCATTCCCTATGGGGCGGTAGGACATCAGCGGCCTTCTCACTGAAGACATCTGAGAAATCTTGATAAACTGCTGGGAGACTTGACTGTGTCTTAACTTCGGTAGACTTTATGGGACACACTTGGGCTAAACAGGACTGATGGCAATGTGAACCCCATGAGGTAAGCTGCAACGTTGACCAGTCAAACTGTGGATTATGTAGCTGGAGCCAGGGCATGCCCAAGACGATCTCCTGGGTGGCTTGAGGGATGACTAAGAACTTAATCAGTTCAGAGTGTAGGAATCCAACTCCCAGAACCACTGGGGCAGTTTGATGAGAAATATTCCCCTTGGAGATTCGACTACCATCCACAGCGGTAATATAAACTGGACAGGAAAGTTCACATATAGGTAAGAAAAATTTATTTACCGCAGCTTGGGTGATGAAGTTACCTGCAGCTCCACAGTCCACTAATGCTGATGCGGACTGGAGCCCAACTGAAGTCTCTAACGTCACAGGAAGGATAAGGTCTTGATTAGAAGGAGCTTGACTAAAAGATCCCAACTTGACTCCTCCTTTACAAGTCAGGATCTGGCGTTTCCCGAACGCACTGTGCAGGAGTTAATCTGATGGCCCGCAGCCGCACAGTACAGACAGAGTCTCTCACGCATTCTTCTTGCCCGCTCTTCAGGAGTTAGGCGGGACCTATTTACCTGCATAGGCTCGTCAGAAGAAGGAGACTGGAACTGTACTGAAGGTATCATCCTTGATCTGCGTGGCTCACTCCGAGCGCGTTCATTATTGCGTTCGCGGATGCGAGAGTCCAACTTAATGCACAAGGAAATCAATTCAGACAATTGTACAGGAAGGTCGCGGGTCGCCAGTTCATCTTTGATCCGGTCAGAAAGTCCATGCCAGAAAGCTGCTACCAGGGCCTGATTATTCCACTGAATCTCTGCGGCCAACGTCTGGAACAGAATGACATATTGTCCCATGCTACGGGTACCTTGACGAAGTTGAATCAGGTCAGCGGAAGCTGATGTTGCACGACCAGGCTCGTCAAAGATCCGTCTGAAGGTTGACACGAAGTCTGTGTAGTTGTTAATCAGAGGGTCAGCACGTTCCCACAGAGGAGACACCCAGCTCAGAGCAGATCCAGAAAGTAAGGAGATGATGTAGGCAACCTTGGATCTTGGCGTGGGGAAATTATGTGGCAACAACTCAAACTGGATTTCACATTGGTTGAGAAACCCGCGACATAACTTTGGACTGCCATCATACTTGCTTGGCACGGGCAGGTGCAGACGTGACACTGGAGCTGATGCAGCCGGCATAGAGGAACTCACAGCACTGGCAGGTGCTGGAGTAACAGGAACAGTAGGAGTGAGTACACTAGGCAGGGATTGCTGTAGTGTATCTATCCGGGAGGACATCCCTTGCAGGAATTGAAACATCTGCTGCTGCGCAGCCTCTTGACCATCCAGACGGGAGACCAGATTTTGCAAGGCCTCTGACCCCACACTCCGTCCACCATCCGAGTCCATCGATCCTGGACTTACTGTCAGATTGTGTTTTGGCTGTGTCCCCGGAGGGGGCGCTAGTGGGTCAGTGGAGGTAGCTGGGAGAAAACGAGGAGGCTGGATAACGTTCCTGCGCATGAGCGCAATGATATTTATTAGCAGATGATATAAACAGAATGGCAGCAGAAATAATAATAACAAATGGAAATGTCAATCACACAGCGTAATAGCTGAAAGTCTATGGCAACAGGATGACAGATGACTGGAGAAATAATAACCGGTAATATGGTAAACAGAAGAACAGGTGCTTGTAAAGATGATTCTGGTTTGGAAACCAGTGCAGGTTTAAAACAGGAAACTTTGGCAGTAAGGTGTTGAATGGCAAACCTGGTAGCAGAGGCAGGAGTCTGACTATCCACAGTGCAGGTGGTGAAGCACTGACAGCAGCAAGCTGTATCACAGGTGGAGGAATGGAACACACCTGGAGTCAGTCTCAACTGCAAGGCTGAAGCACACAAGGTGGTGATGAGTGTGAAGCCTGTTTGAAGTTGCAGGTATTGCTGGGCCTTGAAGTTCCACGGAGCTGTGCAGAGTAACCAGGAGTACAAGTCTTTCAGTAGAGAGCCAGGAACACGGAAGGAACAGGTACAGATCCTTTCACATGGGTCGCAGGAGTGACACAAAGTCCAGGATGCCTGCAGACTGATCCTGCAGTCTCTTATGTACCCCTTGGTGCACAGGCATTGGATGAGTGAGGGAAAGTGGGTGCGGCCAAGCACCGGATTGGCCGCTGTATGCTGGTTGTTGTGAACTGTCATGGCGGCGCCCATGCCGCGGCCTAGCGGGAACGCGGCGTGCTACACGCCTGCTGTCTCAGGAGCGCTCCCAGGCCCGTGATGGCGTCCAGAGGCAGGGACACGGACGACAGGTGACCGCAGGGAACCAGGTCGGAGTCCGCAACGGCGGACGGATGTCAGCTTGGTGAGTCGATTCCTGACACACACTGCCTTACGCTGGCGTACTCGACCCAGGGCCCCTGCGACCTGAACCGCTATTTACTGGAACATGCGAGGGTGATCCGAAGAGCACTTACTCTTTCCAATAACTATTGGTTGCTGGATAGTTCCTGAGTGACCAGCGAACCTCCCTTAAAATAAAAAAATTTACACAAATCACGTTAGAATGTACAAATAGCGTTTATGACCCCTTTTGTACGCAAATGGCACTGGGTCAGATAATGCACACAATTACGTGCGGTACAATCGTTCGGCACATAAGCAACTAATCTTATGTGCGGAGCGACCAGTGGAATCGAAAATTATGGCTGCGAATTCCTTCAGCCTGAGCTTCAATGGCCTATATGGGTTTTGCGCCAACCCCCTGGGTTGTGCTCTTTTCTATCTATAGCAGACTTCTTAGTCTGCTGTACCTAGACCTCCTGGTCTGTATGACCTCCTGGTCTGTTCTACAGTAGACCTTCTGGTCTGCTATACTCTAATGCTCTTTTTTTAATGTTTAACAAGGGATGCCTCCCTAGCCACCATGCACGTCACTTACATGTATGTACCTCACGAGAACTCGACTTCTTGTGGTTCAACCCAAAAATTGTAAAAACATATATATGCAAACACTCACTCACCACATGTACACTTTACTTTTGTTTCTATTTCTGCGCAGAAATTTCTTTCCTTTAGACCAGATGAGTCGTAAATTGGAGAAGGATCTATTAGCTTAAATTTCGGACACTAAAATCGATTTGCGCTATTTATCGCGTTGCCACCTTTTTGCCTGTTTAAAATAACACTATCGTGTGATTTGAGTTACGTGGGCGTACCCAGACGCTCCGTTGCGTAATATACGCTGCGTGCGTCGGCCTTTGGGTTGCGCACGCGGGTCTCAGCCTTTTGTTAGAGACACGTGTACGCAAGGCAGATATCCACCGTAACACAATTAACACGTTTATCAATGTAGGTGATCCTCGATCATCTACCGAGCACCACACAGATCTCTCCTTGTATCCTTAGGCAGAGCTGTGTGCATGCTTTACAATTTACCCCTTAATGTATTACTTTTACTCTTTAACTACTGATAGCAACAAATCTTTCTTAGCCCGTTTATCAATTATAAAATGGCAAACAGGAGAGTGATATGAAAATACACGAATGAAAAGAACTGCAGATATATGCGTGCGTGCGTACGCAAGACAGAAATAAACAGTTTTAAAAGACACTAGCGTATTGTTCTTACCTCCGGTTCCGGATTCCTTCAGCACCCTTTACTAAGCGAAGCAGACGCTTATCCAGTCAGCACTACGAGGAATATGACCTCCCGCCCTTTGCTGATGGATAATGTCTGCTGAAATTACCTAGTGCAGATATGTGAAGGACGGACGAGCCGCCAATTGATAAAGCTAAATATTTATCTTACTTAAAACCCTCTAAAAGGTGAAAGAACACAGTACGCTATTGGCGTATGGTATACCGTAAGGGTACGCACGTTGCGTAACAATCGCTTAGCCGTAGTCGAGACGCTCGAGCGTCACGTTCGCTCACGGCCAAGAGATCACAGGCAGGCACGCTATAGGCTGCCGACTAACGTAATGATATGCTACTAGCGTAGCGGACGCTCGGGACCACGAGGAGATCACAAGCGGCGCTGATGCTTACCGTGTTAAACCTTTATAACTATACCATAAAACAATGTATTTATGCAGTAAACCTTGGTGCAGTGATAGGGTGTAAATGTAAAACAGTGTAACCTTATTAACTAGATAGCTGTGCGAGCGTCTCCGACGCTCTGAGAATACTTAGAAATATAAGAAATACACAGATACCGGTATTAGGTTCTAACACCTTATATGAACGTTCTATTTGCAAAAGAATAATACAATACAAGTCATACACTACCAAAATAACATTGACTACCTAACCAGATAACTACACATGAAATACAATAGCAGTACAATAACACTTAAGAGAAAGAGAGAGAAAGAGGAGAAGAGAGAGAGAGAGATATGGCTCACAATAACAATAAAGGCAATATGGTTGCGGAGAAACTTACGCTCAAGGGAAACAATCGCATGCGCCTCTGGATATCCAGCTCCCGATTATCAGTGGTGAGAACCGTTGAAGAGAATAGAGAGCTGGCCAGATTGGCTTGTCCTTTTATACCCTACACATAATACAGTACAATGGACCCTATATTCTTATTGTTCATTGGACACAGGAATTCGTCTTCGCATTATAACAAAAGGTCATAGGTTGATTCATACAGGTGGGCTGTGACTATTTCCAACTGCTCAGGTTGGTGGGAAACTAGGTTTCCCTCCGCATGGATAATAAAGTTCAAATAATAGCAAATGTCCATAAACTTCTTATGTCCATAACTATTCGCACAAGCGATTAATCCGCTCCAAACCAACACCGGAATATTGCTAATTAAATACTCTTCCGATGGATACTAAACACCACTGTATAACCCCTGTCTGACCCTTCGTATCAAACAAAGAGGGATCTCTTTGTCTATGAACATGCTACATTAACTAAACTTTCAGATTCTATCAAAGGGACCATAATCTACAAAATACATTATATGGTTAAAATATGTAACGGTTGAGTCGCCCGCTAGACGCACATAAACTTTACCATAAATGCGCATACCATGCGCCTGCGGGTGCACGCAACAGCGAGTATGCGCACGCACGGGAGAGCTCATGCACTCGCAGCAGGCACTCGCATGAGGTGCATATATGGCAGTGTGTAGCGTGATATTTTTCTGACTTTGACACTGCTATTGTCTGCAGCCACTAGGGGTTGAGGGATCCTGCCTTGCTGACTGATCAGCAATGATCGGCAACACTGGGGGCTGGCTGCTGGAAGGCAGTGGGACCTTCCGGTCCCTCTGACAGCAGCAGCAGAGCTGCTGACTGATTGCATCCTGTGCGACCAGGTCAGATAAAGCACTTGCAGGCATGGTCGGCCAGTCAAGTGGTTAATAGGGGAACAATATTTTACAAACAGTCTCTCTGAACCATATAACACCGCTATAACAGTGACCTCATATGTCAGTAGGCCACTGGTAACTGGTAAAACAGATTTAAGTAAATAAAGACTGACCAACTCATATTATTATTGGAGAGAAATCTGCAATAGTAATAAGAATAACAATGTAGTAATATTACCATTTAAATGAAGGCTATATTATCCAATTTAATTACAATGTACAGTATCTGGAGTCAATTTTAATTAAAGAATAATCCTCATTACTCCACAGTGAGACAATTAGAGGAACATCTTACCAGCAACGCATAGAGGTTACTTAGTGATCTCTGTTTCATGACGTATGTGGTGTATAATGTTCCCAATTTAAAGGGATACAGTGAAATACTATTAAACATATTATATCCATTTGATCAAAGACTATATATTAAATAATATTTCCCCTCAACATCCTTACTAACTATACCTTAGAGCCAGAATACACACAGTACTTCTCTTTTTTAACTCACTCCCTACTTATTATATTCACTTTCCTCTCTTAACCTTATTTTCACCTTTTCAACCACTCTCTTAATGATGTACTAATAAAAGTTACATTTCAATATGAGTTTTTTGTTATGTGCACCACCTAAGGACATTTCCCCTCATCTCTCAATCTTTAATGTGGATATTGCATGTCTGTGGAAGCACCCCCCACTAGTAACCAATGACCAGTCCTTAAATATCATTTGGGGATCAATCCTGTAAGAATCAACAACTAATACTATTGACTAGCCTGTGCGACCTATTTGTACCTCATTTAACGAGAAAGACTGTAAATAAGCTTTCACAGAAAAAAATGTGCCTCTCCCAGTTTCTAGCCAACATTTATCAAACAGCCCGAGAGCTACATAACTTCTGTAATGATGGACTGAATCTGTTGTCGTGAGAGCTGTTAAACAGGCATTGTCCAGGAAGATATTTTTTTTTTCTGTAGGAGGATGTTCACTTTAACACTGAAACACCCACTACAACCCATATAAATAGAACCTAAAGACCATTCTGTGTATCCACACTTGTCTGGGTCAGAGGCACTCCACCAAAATATCACCATGACTAATCGCTCTCTGAGAGGCTCATCCTATCAAATATCAGGTTCAGGCGGGTATGGGGGTAGCAGCTATGGAGGTAGCTCAGGTGGTGGCTTTGGAAGTGGTTTTGCTGCCAGCAGCTATGGTGGAGGATCCAGTGGTGGGTATTCCTTATTCTCTACAGCTGTTATTGGTAGAGGTGGTTTTAGTGGCTTTGATGGCTCTGCTGGAAATGAGAAGCAGACAATGCAAAACCTCAATGAACGTCTAGCCTCTTACCTGGAAAAAGTGAGAGAACTGGAGGCTTCAAATACTGACCTGGAGATTAAGATCAAAGAATGGTATGAAAAAAAAACTAGGGATGAAGAATTTACAATAGCCAAAGATTACAGCAAATACTATGAGATCATCAATGACTTCAGACACAAGGTACAGTTATGTCCATTAAGGTTTTTTTTTAAATGTTTTTCAAATAACAAAATTAAATGAGTATTTGCTATACAAATCAACTGTGATAAAGATGAAAACTATAGAAATCAATATACAGATGTGTTCATGTTGATCTTAACTTCTATTTGACCAACATGACTCTATTGGAATGTATGGTGAATACACACTAGTTGTGACAGGGTGTCGATTGCCACTGCCACAATGCGTACGCACATGGCAGGCAGAAAAAAAAGAAGATAAGCTTTGTCACATCTGTATGATAACTACACATTGATATGTGATAAATTTGAAAGCTGGATATAAAATGTCAGGTTTTAGTTGTATATGTTCTCTGTGCTCTGGGCTCACTACTTTGTACTCATATAAAAAGTTACATAAGAATTTAGAATACATTAGGACTAGAAACAAGCTCTATCCATCTGTATTTACATTTAATCTGTAGGAGCAGGGGGTGGGGCACAATATATGCTATAGAAATTATTTTAAATTATACTATGAACAAACAGTTATTCAAGGTTAAATGTTATGTATTTCTGATAAAACTATTCATATTGTTTTAAAGCTAATTAATGAATACAAATCTGAGAAGTTCTCAAAACATTAAGATTACTGAAACCCAGGATTTCTAAATTTTCCTACTCTACAGATCCTGACTGCCACTATTGAAAACTCTGGAGTTGTTCTGCAAATTGACAATGCCAGACTGGCTGCTGATGACTTCCGACTGAAGTAAGTTATGGATTTATTATCCAAGCTACTTAATAATTGTATTACTTTTAGATAGGCTTCTAATCTGGAAGGCCATGCTGTATATTGAAATGTGACATAAATAGATTAATTCTAATGCTGAGATAATGATATATGAATGAAAGGCATCCTCTGAATTTTACTGAGATACACTATTGCAGCATTAAATATGTCCTGCTGTGTTTTATTGTCTTATTTTGTATTAGAATATTATTTTCTGTGATTTCACTCTAAGGTATGAGAATGAGCTGGCTCTCCGCCAGAGCGTGGAGTCTGACAGCAATGGCCTCCGCAGAGTCCTTGATGAACTGACCCTGTCTAGAGCAGACCTGGAGCTCCAGATTGAGAGCTTGTCTGAAGAGCTAGTCTACATGAAGAAGAACCACAAGGAGGTAAGGACTAACTTATGTGTTTCAAATAAATAACATTGATGAAAGCAGAAGAGAATAACAGAATTGGTACAAGATGATCATCCCTTCTAGTACAGTGTAAAACGTTAAGGCAAACCTTAGATTGCTGGAAGTTATAGAAAAAAGAACAAGTTACTAAGAAATATGTGTAAACAGAAGACAGCAAATCTCTGTGCTATACTGTGGATTACAGCAGAAGCAACCGGTATCTGGTCTCTAGGTCGACCACACTTAGGTCAACAATTTAGGTCAACCACTATTGGTTGACAGTAAGTAGGTCGACATGGTTTCTAGGTTGACATGGTCTCTAGGTCAACATGTTCTAGGTCGACATGACAGAAGGTCTACATGAGTTTTCACATTTTTTATTTTTTTTATTTTTTTACTTTTTCATACTTTACAATCCACGTGGACTACAATTGGGAATGGTAACCTGCCCAAAGCATGGCGAGTGAAGCAAGCCATGCGAGGGGATACAGCACACTAATTGGGGTTCCCAGTCACTCTACGGAGAAAACAACACCATTTTTTTTTTTTTAACTCATGTCACCTTTTGTCATGTTGACCTTGTACATGTCGACCTAATGCTTGTGTCAACCTATTTTGGGTGTTGACCTACTGACTGTCAACCAATAGTGGTCGACCTACGCACTGTTGACCTAAGTGTGCTCGACCCTATATTCCACACTCAAGCACACACATACTGAGTGCTATTATATGGTAATCTACAAGTCCCACAGATTACTACTACTAATACTACTGCTAATATTAATAGTATTATTATTATTATTATTATTATTATTAATTTCTGTAGTCAGTAGCGGATCTTGCCACGGGCAAGCAGGACTTTTGCCCGGGGCGCCGCCTTCCAGAGGGCGCCGCCGCCATCTGGAGGGTGCCACCGCCATCCGGAGGGCGCCGCACCATGGCAAGATCCGCACCATGGCAAGATCCGCTGCTGCTGTGCCCCTCGCTGCCCACTCTGTCCCACTGCCCGCTGTCTCCCGCTGTGAAGGGAACTAGACGCTACGCGTCTAGTTTCCCTTCGTGGAGAGGACCTTTGCTGTGCGGTGCGCAATGACGTCATTGCGCACTGCACATCATTTCAGCGGCGCTACTACTGTACAGGGGGGCGTAACTGACCACGCCCCCTGTATGAAGCCATGCCCCTATTGCCCGCCCGTGGCGCAAAAAGCCCTAGAACCGGCCCTGTCTGTAATGTGGACATCTCCCACACAGCTGTGCAAAGTAAGCAATACATGTAACTCATAATACTGCCTATGATAATAACTACAAATCATAGTATTAGAATTCTATTATTTGTAATTATTATAATGACGCACTACAGTGCCTCATCAGAATAATTACAAATATTAGAAAATATATGATCAAGTATACTGCTTGAAAGGGCTTACAGTCTAAAACAATTACAGTATCTTTCAAGAATTCATGCAGCTGTATAATCTTCACATGGAAGTATACTGTACTTATAATTTACAATAGATTGTAATAAAATGCACATTTACACCAGTCTCTTGGACATGAGGAAGGCTTTGATGATCTTTTTTTTAACACACAAACTTATATTTGTCCTCTATGTTTATAACTAAAATGTCTAAACCCTTATCCCAAACTCTTTTGCTCATCATACATCCATGACTCATTAAGGCTCCAACATCTCAAGATGTTGTTGAGAAACCATAGTTTCAATTTCTAAAATATAAATGTGAAGGCCTTCTACTTATGCACAGATATTTGACATGTATATTTCAGAAAGTCTTAATGTTCTGTCACATGTATTTACAATAAGGAATATCTTCTATATAAATGATCAGGAAATGCAAATTAGAAAGATCAGCACTGTCAGACATGTGACGTCAATATAAAACTAGTCTACTGCAGTTTATATTGAATGGAGTACCAGTCAGTTTCTATGGAAATGATTTCTATTGGTTTAACATTGAACAGCTTTATCTGTGTCTTTCTATAGGAGGTAGACAGTGCAAAGAAAAGTGCTGGTGGCAAAATTGATGTAGGTTTGGAAGCTCCCCCAGGTGTCGATCTCACAAAGCTTCTGAATGACATGAGAGCAGATTATGAAGCATTGGCTGAGAAGAACCGTAGAGAAGCAGAGGCATGGTTCGCCAAAGTAGTAAGTTGACTTTTCATGACATATTTATCTGTGTTCTTATTATAATACGATTGTAGTATTGCTAATATCATGAAGGAACATCAGAAGAAACAAATACAAATATCTTTTTTTTACCACTTCAGAGTGCTGAGATACAGAATCAGCTCAAGGTGTATGAGATAGAAAAGGATAAATACAGCAACGAAATCTCTGACCTCAGACGCACCCTCCAAAGTTTAGAGATTGATCTCCAATCACAACTAGCAATGGTAAGCCAAATAATCTTCAGTAAATAGAAAATAAACATGAATTCTGTAATCTCTGCATTAAGACAATCACAACATTTTAACTTATGGTCCATTAAGTCAACTTACCATAAATACTTAATATTTACATTAAATGTTGAATGCATAGCTAGAGAAAGAAACCATAGTGATCACAATACTATGCCAATGTGTTGCGAGACTCTACCATAAAAACATGATAGTTATGGTTAATGGGGGTCATTCCGAGTTGATCGCTAGCTGCATTTGTTCAAGTGCAGCGATCAGGCTAAAAAATGGCAGTTCTGCGCATGCGTATGTGGCGCAATGCGCACGCGCGACGTACTGGTACAACAAATTATGTATTTTCACACAAGGTCTAGCGAAGCATTTCAGTCGCACTGGCTGCCCCAGAGTGATTGACATGAAGTGGACATTTCTGGGTGTCAACCAACCGTTTTCAGGGAGTGTTAAAAAAAAACGCAGGCATGCCAAGGAAAACGCAGGGCGGGTTTGTGACGTCAAATCCGGAACTGAATGGTCTGAAGTGATCGCAAGCACTGAGTAGGTTTTGAGCTACTCTGAAACTGCACAAAAATTTTTTGCTGGCGCTCTGCGATCCATTTGTTCGCACTTCTGTTAAGCTAAAATACACTCCCAGTGGGCGGAGGCATAGCGTTTGCATGGCTGCTAAAAACTGTTAGCGAGCGATCAACTCGGAATGACCCCCAATGTTTCTACTATAAAATAATGTATTATCCAGTAATAATATGTTGTGTGTTGGCTAGAGGAATTAGAAAATCTTTATGTTTCACAATGTCCTCTTGACACAATTTAGAAAAAATCCCTTGAAGAAACACTGGGTGAGACAGAAGGCCGCTATGGACAACAACTTCAGCAGTTACAGAATCACATCAGCGGGCTAGAGGAACAGCTCATACAGATCAGATCAGATACAGAACGCCAGAGCCAGGAATACAGAGAGCTTCTTGATATCAAGACCAGACTAGAGCAGGAGATTGAAACATATCGTATCCTGTTGGAGGGTTATTTAAAGTGAGCAAAAATGAATCTGTAAACAGGAAGATGCTGGGCTCTTCTGCATAATACAGGCAACAGTGGGATCATGCGAAAGTCTGTTTATGTAATATGTTGGTGGAGTGTTTATAACAAACATTATATTTTGGCTACTAGAATATTAGTAAACTATGTACAGTAATGAAATATTCTACCTTCTCATTTTACCCTCAGCCACCCATTAAATTGCCTGCTTTTTTGTGCTGCTCCTAAATACACATCCACTATGTATTCTTCAGGAGCTCATTCCTCACACTACCTAACTTTAAAAATGTCTTAAAAACTTGAGAAACATGATAGAACATTTTAATGATATTAAACTTTCTTCCTGCAGTCTATTAGAGTCCAAAACAAGTTTAAATTCAAGTACAAGTGTAGCCGTCGAGACATCTTCATCTTCATCATCCACACAGATAACCCAATCACAGATATCTTCTGCAGACTCTAAAAAAGGTAACATGATTTAGAAGATATTAGTTAACTATAAACTAAATGAATGTAAATACTTTACGAGTATTCTATTTCTTTTAAGACATTTCCATGTGTATTGAATATAATGAGTAGTTTCTAAAAAAAAAAAAGAATACAATTTAATTATTTTATAAATGTAAATATTTCAAATGCAAAGAAAATCCCTCTGTGCAATATATCAGTCTCCAGATCCGAAATGCAGTCTCACATATTACTTGACATTGGATGTTCCGGTCACGCTTCTTCATATTCTTTGGCAGAAGAGCATATAATCACAGAGGGAATAAATCTATCAGCTTCTTAAAATTAGCATAGATACAGAAGAATAAGAAAGAGAAAATAGTGTGATTATTGAAATCTAATTTCATCTGTGTTTTACTTTCAGATCCAAACAGAACCAGAAAAGTTAAGACCATTGTTGAAGAAGTTGTGGATGGAAAGGTTGTCTCATCAAGGGTTGAAGAGACTGAAGAAAAGGTCAACTAAACAGAGAGAGGAAGCTGTGGCCGGGAGGCAGTGGTGTTGACTTATGGGGCACTTCTATTCTAATCCTTTAATTGAAAGTGATGTGACGTTTATCATTTTGATTCAATAAAACCTTTTCTGCATTTTACCTTCTAGTAATGCATTTTCTCCCAAGGATTATCAGTGAAATATTGTTATAATAAAACCTTCAAATGCCCAAGCAAATTTAAATCAGAGATATTAACTTAACTACAGAAAAAGAAAAACCGAAGAACAATGGGGCAGATGTATTAACCTGGAGAAGTCATAAGGAAGTGATAAAACAGTGATAAATGTAAGGTGACAAATACACCAGCCATTCAGCTGTCATATGTAAATTAACAGTTAGGATTTGATTGGCTGGTGCATTATCACCTTGCACTTAACACTGCTTTATCACCGGTTTATCACTTCCTTATGCCTTCTCCAGGTTAATACATCTACCCTAATGAGTGATGAGTGATGAACCCAAAATTCACTATAAAAATTAACATATTTAGAGGCAAAAGTAACAGAACCATTTTTATCTAAGGAATTTATATTTACAATATTCATTAACACCTATGTGACATCATACAGACATTGTATCTGTTATACAGGAACTATAAGCTGAACATATAATTGTCATAACAGTTCTACCAATAACGTAGAACTCAGGATCCCCAACCCAGGGAGTATGGAAGAAAAGCAGTGCTTTGTTGCAGGTGCTTGTTGTCCATGGTAGGTCTGTGTCTTCCAGGCTGGATGCATATTCATTTTATTAGAGGGAAAACACTAATATCAGGTTAACCTGCCACTTCTAGCTATCTAGCTACAATAGTTCAGCTGCTGGTTTTGGAAAGCAAAACAAAATTCTCTTTTTTTTTGTTAAAAAGAAAACAAAGAAAAGACTATTATAGCAGAACCAGCATACTAATACATATTTGTTTAAATATATAGTTGTTGGTGATACAGATGTGTCCTCCTACATTGAGTCTGCAAAGCATATGCATCGCAGCTTACAACTCCAGGCACACCAAGTTGTACGCTAAGCAATGGCGGCTTTAACATGGGATCTAGCAGTCACATGCTTATGCACGCTCCTGCCGCCCATTCATTCTAATGGAGTTGGCTAGCAATGTGTATGCAGCAACATGCTGTGACCCATACACACCACAGTCCTGCTACAGAACACTGCTATATGCAGCATAGCTGTAGAGAGATACATCTGTATATCAGTGTTTTGGTATGAGACCAAAAAGGATGAAGGCTCTGTATAACAAACACCTGCTTACTGGCCATTCTTTGCCTTAGTTCCTTGTACTCTTGGCTATGTAGGCCACTATATCCCACTTATAGGCAAGTACAGTTCCCCTGAAATTGCAAATGTTTGCTGTTAAAATACTTAAGTGCATAGATGTTATGTATATAAGTAAATTTCTAATATTTTTTTTAATTGACAAATTGGTTTTCACACACAACAGTCAACAGAAATTGGACATCCAAAGGCAGCTAATGACAATGAGAGGCAAATCTAAAGGGAATTGCTTGATACTAAGGGGTTAATGTACTAAGATAAATATGAAGGACAGAGCAGGTAATTTCTACTCTCCCCTCCCAATTAGCCTCCTTTTGGCTTCTTTATACAGCCTTCCATCATGGGGCATACAGGTTAATCATTATCACACAGTATAATTACAGATCTCTCCCTTTTTCAGAGCTCTGAAATTCTCCATCACCTCTGAGGAGACAGATTTCGTTATCATGTAGACATTACATATGTCTCCACTCTATTACAAGAACAGGACACTATTACTCTATGTACAGTACACTTCTTCTCTTGGACAGTCATATAGCAAGAATTAATGTATGCTAAAAAGTACTATTCAAAATATTTTATTTACTAAATGGCTACATTGAGGTGGAAATATGAAGCACTGGGCAAAATGTCAAAGTAAATAGTTCTCTCAATGGAATATACTGCATAGTTGTATAATGAGGTCAAACAGTACATGGGTGCATTATACTTTTTGACCTTCAAATATATCCTACTGAGGGTGAGATATATCAAGCAGTGTAAAGAATGGAGACGGTACATAGCATAGTACAAAAATATTTACTGGTTCTATAGGACAAAATATATTAAACTAAGATTGCGTTTATCTGTCATCCTTAGGCTCAACCATATTGTTTCTGATTGTCAGCTGCATGACTCTTGTGATGTCACCAGATGAGTGTAACTGGAAACTGGAGAGTGGTAGCAAAAGGGTTGGCAGAGGAAGACGAAGGGCAAGAGAAATAAAATGTTTTGTGCGGGAAACAGGGGAAAGTGTTTGATGGATAATGAAGTGATATAAAAATATTGGTAAGGGGAGGTGCAAAGAAGACGGAGAAAATACAGGCAGAAATAAATAGAGTACAGAGGCATACAGGGGCATGAGAACAGCCACAGCATACACACACTGGAGGAGGGGGTTATGTACTCACAGCAGGGATGTCTTAATAGCACTGTAGGCCCTGGGCAAAGCAATGTAGTGGGGTCCCTACCCCCATTCACTGGACCCCCCCCACAAAAAAAAAACAATTAAAACATACCCCTCCTGCAGTCTCTCCACATGCTTTCATAAAGTGAATGTCTGTCATCACTCTGGTGCATAGCTCAACCATCCACCAATCGGCATGTTGACAGCTATTCACTGGCTGCGGCTGGGAGGCAGGTAATGAATGCTGATTCATAACTATGATTGTGTGACCACCATAAACTATTGCTTGAGGGCTCCTAGAATTGTGGGTCCCTGGTCAGCTGCCCAGTGTGCTTATACATTATGATTCCCCTGACTCACAGTTAAAAAAGAGGGGAGTGGGGAGGGCAGAGATTCCCTAAAATGAAACACTGAATGAGGAATATGCAGCAGGAATTATCCACCTGCTTGGTGAAGAGGAGCAGAGGTCAGGGGACTATAGCACAGGAACTAGAGCTGTGTTCCCTATGGATACCGAAAAGCCCTTCCCGATGCCCCCATTTAGAGTTCACAGTAAATTTGTATATTATTGTCATATAGAGGCAGCATAAAGCCAAATATACTCTGCACTACTAATATGTTGATCAGCAAGGGAAAGGTCCCTGGCAGTCTTATTACAGGGCCGTGACTAAATGTGTGCCAGCAGTGCCTGGCACACAGCGCAGTCGCCCTAAGGGCGTAACTTCCTGCATCCCCATTCCTAGGTCCCCAAAGTCTGCAGCATTGTAATGAGTCAAACTGTCTCATTACAAGCCACCTGTTGCCGTCGGAGTGAGGATAGGAGCAGCTCCAGGGGCAGGGGAGGAGGAGGAGGGAGGGGGACTCGAGAGCCACAGCAGCGCACTGCAATTGGACTCTGCCTGTCGTAATGTGTAAGAGGAGGCTCTACCTGCTGTTATGTAAACAGGGACTGCCGGCCGTAATGTGTAAAAGGAGATTCTGCCTTCCGTAATGTGTAAAAAGGGGACTCTACTGTACCTGCTGTAATGTGTAAAAGGAAGCTTTACCTGCCATAATGTGTAAAAGAAGACTCTACCTGGTGTAGTGGTGCTACTGCAGCGTAGTTTGAATAATGGAGACTACTGTACAGTGTAATATGAATTGGTTTTATTTTGTGACCACACCCCTTCCCCATGAAGCCATGCCACTCTATTTTTAGTATAAACGGCGCACACTGGGCATATTTTTAATAAGAAGGGGGTGCCAATACGGGCCCTCATTCCGAGTTGATCGGTCGCAAGGCGAATTTAGCAGAGTTACACACGCTAAGCCGCCGCCTACTGGGAGTGAATCTTAGCTTCTTAAAATTGCGACCGATGTATTCGCAATATTGCGATTACTAACTACTTAGCAGTTTCAGAGTAGCTCCAGACTTACTCTGCCTGTGCGATCAGTTCAGTGCTTGTCGTTCCTGGTTGACGTCACAAACACACCCAGCGTTCGCCCAGGCACTCCCACCGTTTCTCCGGCCACTCCTGCGTTTTTTCCGGAAACGGTAGCGTTTTCAGCCACACGCCCCTGAAACGCCGTGTTTCCGCCCAGTAACACCCATTTCCTGTCAATCACATTACGATCGCCGGAGCGATGAAAAAGCCGTGAGTAAAATTACTTTCTACATAGCAAAGTTACTTGGCGCAGTCGCAGTGCGAACATTGCGCATGCGTACTAAGCGGATTTTCATTGCGATGCGATGAAAAATACCGAGCGAACAACTCGGAATGAGGGCCACTGTTTCTGGCACACAGCACTAAAATGTCTAGTTACAGCATTGTCTTATTATTAGCAGCTGTTGAAGAGGGAAGGATTTCTAATATGCAGCCCAGCTGATGCTCTTCCCATGCTACTTTCCTGCTTGTGAGAGGTATTTAGTTCATTTGTGCTGTTTTCCTGTGCGTTCTATTATATATAAACTAGCTGTTCTACCGATTCTTCGCATGGGGGTTTCTGAGTTTCACGGGTGTAAATATAAATGAGTGTTAAAAATGTGGTAAATCTATAGAGATGTAAATCTAAGATGTCTTAATGTAAGTAAATATCAATCAACGGTTCTTGGCGTTACCCGAGGAGCACCCATAGCAGATACGATAAAAAGTGAGAGGACCATTATTGTAGTTTATTAAATTGTACACACTGGAGGTACAATCCAAATTGTGATCCGTTTTCCCATTTGGGCATTATTGTTCACCCAACGCAAGCCACGCATCGATAATAACGTCATTATGTCAACCCTTCTTTTTTTTCCCTTAGGGGAGATTTATTCAAATTCTAATTATGTAATTTGTCTATTTCCCACCTGAAGAATACCTACGTCCAGAAACTGATAACTCAATAGCAACCCTAAATGGCTATCTAGCTGAGCTCCAGGAGTGGATGAGTGCCAGTTGGCTGTGACTGAACCCAGATAAAACAGAGGTCCTTATGATAGGACCGCAACATTAAAGGACAAGACTGCAGCATAGCCAACCAACTGGACTTACACTTGGGGATACAGAATTACAAACCACTGATCGTGTGTGGAATCTTGGCATTGTCCTAGCTTGACACTTAAACATCAGATATCAGCCACAATCAAATACTCATTCTTTCACCTGAGGAACATAGCCAGAATCAAGCACTTTATTCCTTCAGATGATCTGCCAAAAGTCATATATGCATGTATATCATCTCAATTAGACTACTGTAATGCCCTCTACCTTGGTCTCCCAGCAAAAGAATTGCACCTCTTACAGCTGGTGCAAAACACAGCTGCCAGGCTGTTAACCAACCAGCCCCGTTCTAGCCACATAACACCCATCCTCTACTCCCTTCACTGGCTGCCTGTAAGATGGCGAATCATCTTCAAGATTGACTTACTGAGTTTCAAAGCACTACATGATCAAGAGCCCAAGTTACCTGAAGCAGCTTGTGATTCCATACTGCCCCGCTCGATTACTGCGATCTGTAGATGAAGGACTTTTAGCAGTACCTAGAATCTTCCATAAATTATCTGGGGGTCGAGTTTCTAGTCATGTAGCTGCGACTCTATGGAACTCACTTCCCTGCACAGTGCAAGAGGCCCACACTATAGAATCCTTCAAAAATAGACTAAAGACTTTCCTGTTTACTCAAGCATTTCCATAATGTCCCTTTAATATCTACATGCTTCTGTATTTTATGAAAAGCTGCTCTGTACATTATTGTTTCTGTACTATATTATGCTATGTATCTGTTAAGCGCCTTGAGTCCTATTGGAGAAAGTGCGCTACATAAATAAAATTATTATTTTTATTATTATTATTATTATTATTATTATTATTATTATTATTATTACTACATAAAATGTCATCTTCCTAACTTATTTGGAAGTGAGAGAATTAGTGATGAGTCAGTGAGTGAGTGAGTGAGTGAGTGAGTAAGTGAGAGTGAGATACAGTAAAAATGACAGAACATTTTTGTGGTTAATGAAATTCTTTACACTGGAGGTGCAATCCAATTTTTTTTTCCAATTGTCCGTTTGGGCGTAATTGTTCATGCAACACAAGCCAACGATGCAACGCAAGTCAATTATTTTAAATTACCTGCCCATAGCCAGGGGTTTCATGCTCTTGGTTCCATGCACGCTGCCAGGGATTTTCATGCTCAGGGTGTCATGCTCATTGCCAGGGGTTTCATGCAGTAGGTGCTATGCTTGTTGCCAGGGGTATCATGTGCTGAGTGTCAAGCTCGTTGCCAGGGGGTAACATTCATTACCAGTGGTTTCATGCACTGTGTGTCATGCTTGTTGCTAGGGGGTAATGCTTGTTGCTAGGAATTTCATGAGCTGGGTGTCGTGCTTGTTACCAGGTGGTAATGCTTGTTGCTTGGGCTGTGCCCCCAGTGCCACATATGTCCCCAGTGCCAGATATTCCCTCACAGTGCCAGATAAAAATATGCCCCATAGTGCCATTAACACATATGCCCCTAGTGACACAAATGCCACCACAGTACCAGATAAAAATATGCCCCCCCATTGCCAGATACACATATGCGCCCAGTGCCTCACATGCTCCCCAGTGCCAGCTACACATATACCCCCAGAACCAAATATGCCCCCCCCCCACCCAGTGCCAGCTACACATCAACCCCCGCTGCTGTGCTGTCCGGGAAGGAGCCGGGGGGCACAGTGCGTGCCTCTCCTGTGTATGTCCTGTGTCTCCGGCAGCGTGTCTGTCAAATGAAGTGTCGGTTAGTGAGCCAATCAGAGCTCACAGACCAGCAGCTGCGGCTCCTGATTGGCTGCCAGTCTATGAGCTCTAATTGGCTCACGAACCGGCACTTGATTTAACAGACACGCTGCCTCCAGAGACCCAGGAGGGACACAGGAGAGGCGTGCGCTCCGCACTCCGGCTCCTTCCCAAACTCACACACAGCAGCAATCAGTGGCGGCGCCCCCGCAGCTTTGCGCCTCCAAGTCTCCGCACCTGAGTGACAATGCATATTATATATAGGTTGCTGGGCAGTCAGAGCAAGCTGTTCTCCATAATAAAGTCCTGAGGGGATAGTTATATATTGAGAAGTCAGACGGCGAGCGAAGCAAGCCATGTGAGGGGACACGGCGCACTAATTGGGGTTCCCGGTCACTCTACAAAGAAAACGACACTTAAAAAACAAAAACCTTATGTCGACCTTTTGTCATTTCGACCTTGCTCATGCCGACCTAATGCTTGTGTCGACCTATTTTGGGTGTCGACTTAGTCACTGTCAACCAATAGTGGTCGACCTAGACAGTGGCGGATTTTGCGAGGGGCGATTAGGGCGAACGCCCCCCCTACATATACCGGCAGCGGGATGGAGACCGGGTCCCGCCGCGGTATTGGGAACGGGTTGGAGTCTGACGAGCGGTGCAGCGCAGCGGCGGAGGAGGAGAGAGAGGAGCGTCCTGACACGCATACAGGGGCCTCTGTTCTGAGCACGCCCCCTCCTCCCTGTACGTGCGTCAGGACGCTCTCTCTCTGTCTTCGTTCCCTTCCGCGCTGCACCACTGTTCTCCACCCGTTCCCAATACCGCGGCGGGACCCGGCCAGGCCTCTACCTATGAGGAGGTGTGTAGAGGTGTGTGTGTGTGTGTGTGTGTGTGTGTGTGTGTGTGTGTGTGTGTGTGTAGAGGTGTGTGTGTGTGTGTGTGTGTGTGTAGAGGTGTGTGTGTGTGTGTGTGTGTGTGTGTGTTTCTCTCTTCTCCCTGCATTATTTTGCCTCATTCAGTGTGTATTTTGCATCATTCGTCTCATACAGTGTGCTATAACGTTAATTTTGCCACATACAGTGTGCTATAACGTTAATTTTGCCTCATTCAGTGTGCTATAATGTGAATTTTGCCTCAGTCAGTGTGCTACAAGGTGAATTTCGGATCATTCAGTGGGCTACAATTTGATTTTTGCCTCATTCAGTGTGTGCTACAGTGTGAGTTTCGGATCATTCACGTGCTATAATGTGAATTTTGGCTCATTCAGCTTGCTATAATGTGAATTTTGGCTCATTCCACGTGCTATAATGTGAATTTCGGCTCATTCTGCGTGCTATAAGGTGTATTTCGGATCATTCACTGTGCTACAATGTGAATTTCGGCTCATTCAGCGTGCTATAAGGTGAATTTCGGATCATTCAGTGTACTACAATGTGAATTTCGGCTCATTCAGTGTGCTATAATGTGAATTTCGGCTCATTCTGCGTGCTATAAGGTGAATTTCGGATCATTCACTGTGCTACAATGTGAATTTCGGCTCATTCAGCGTGCTATAAGGTGAATTTCGGATCATTCAGTGTGCTACAATGTGAATTTCGGCTCATTCAGTGTGCTATAATGTGAATTTCGGCTCATTCAGTGTGCTACAATGTGAATTTTGGGTCATTCAGTGTGCTACAATGTGAATTTCGGCTCATTCAGTGTGCTACAATGTGAATTTTGGCTCATTCAGTGTGCTACAAGGTGAATTTCGGCTCATTCAGTGTGCTACAAGGTGAATTTCGGCTCATTCAGTGTGCTACAATGTGAGTTTTGGCTCATTCTGTGTGCTACAATGTGAATTTCGGCTCATTCTGTGTGCTATAATGTGAATTTCGGCTCATTCTGTGTGCTATAATGTGAATTTCGGCTCATTCTGTGTGCTGTAGAAACAGAATTTGTCGGCAGATAAGAACCACTTGGCCCATCTAGTCTGCCCCTTTTTTTTTTTTTTACATTATTTTTATCTCTAACCTTATCTGATCCTTATTTCTTTGTAAGGATATCCTTATGTCTATCCCATGCATGTTTAAATTGCCCTACTGTCTTAGCCTCTACCACCTCTGATGGAAGGAATGGCGATTCGCCAGTCTGTATCACCAGTGCGCAGGGTTCTCTCCACTAACTGGCAACATTTTATTAGTAATGGCAACAATAGGAAATTTTAGAAGCGAACGGGAAGGGCATTACTAAGTGGGAGGGGCTATGATTAGGGGGAGGAGTCATACTTCTTAAACCGCCCCCCCTAAAAGTTAAGTCTAGATCCGCCACTGGACCTAGACACTGTCGATCTAAGTGTGGTCGACCCTATGAACCACACCCGGGGTCCTGAGGACCGAATTTGAGAACCTATGCTATATACTGTATAGAGGGCAGTGATGTGATCTCCCACGACAGAAATAACACAACCTAATTTATAAATATCTATTAGGTCATCTAAACACTTTTTATCCTATAAAGCAATTACTCTTTAGTCAAGGGCGTTCTGTAATGTGCTCATGGGGTGCTATTTAATAGCATACCTCCCAACATGACCCATTCCAGGAGGGAGACAATACTCTGTTCCTTCCTAATTTATGCCATCGAATGTTTGTGGACTTCCCTCTTAATTTATGATTGTCATTTCCTGTGTTAAAACACCTTTCTTATCACATAACTAGTTTAACATAGGATTACAGCAATAATAAAGTAAGACGGAAGTTCAGGAACAGAGCATTTTGTCCATCCTGGAATGGGTCATGCTGAGCGATATGCAATAGCTGAAGAATCATTCACCAAAAAAAAAAACACCAGTGAAAGCAAAGGGAGGTGCACAGTGATTAGTAATAACATTTTATTGATCTATATTAAAAAATGCAAAGACAACTAATATTGGTTTTCAAAATAAATAGAGAATTATAGAAGGAGGATAAGTGTATTATTAGGTACCCTTGAAGACCTCTGTCACGAATAAATATTCACTATTTCTTAATGTATCTCCTATATGGACTTGGAGATAGGGCCTGATTCAGAGATACTGTAGATGCACTTTGTACAGCAGCTGCTTGGAAGCAGCTGCTCTGTGGAGCTATACAAGAGCAGCAGGAGGCGTCTTCAGTAATTAAACGTCTCCTGCAGGCTTGTGTTATCTGATGCTGCATCATAACATACAGCATCGGATCACTTGCATGAAGATCGGCCTTCTGAAAAGACCCTGCCTCGCCACTCCAATAAAACAGGGGTTCAAAGCTGCCCAGTTCTGCCCACCCCCTGCCCCCAAATGCCCGCAGCCTGTCAATCAGGCTAAAGCTCAGGGGGCACAGCATGACAGAATGCAGGACGACCACCATCGGAGATGCACGTAAACCATTAGGTTTATGTACATCTCCGAATCAGGCCCTTGGTGCAATCTACCATTTTATAGGTTTCATACATATAGAAGTGCTACATTTAAGTATTGATGTACAGCGGTATATTATTGATTTTTAAGCTACTTTTGTATTTTATTACCAATCTTTCACTATATTCACTATGCCGATTGGCCATAGGGTTCACCATGAAGATTCCTGGTAGTCTGACTGACGTGTCTGTGGGGCTTGTTTTGTGTATTGTCATATGGTCCCCACCCCCCCATGTGACAAGCAGCCCACTGCACTCAGTACACTGCATTGTCCCCGTGGGATGTAGTTATGTGACGGGCGGTCAGGAGACTGCCGGTCACAATCACTCTCTCTACATCCTGCCCACTTACAATCCCGACAGTCGGCATGCTGACTAGCAGGGACTATTTTCCACTAATGGGTGTTCACAACACCCATGGAGTGGAAATAGAACCTGTGTACGCACTGATAGTCGGATGGGCCCCTACACCCCTATCTATGGAGCCTGGAGATGTGAGAGGAGCTCTGAGCCAGACTGAAATGCTGAGGGACACATAAATGTAGGTGTGGACTCGGAAGGCACGTACATTAAAAAATTTATATTAGTTTATTAACATTATGTACTTTTCCCAGATATTACTCGTATACTCTCATATACTCTCTTTCTTAACATTATTAACATTATGTACTTTTCCCAGATATTCCTCATACACTCTCATTCTTCACTAATCTTCTGATAAACTGCAGGCATCCAACCACACACTCTACCTGCCTATGGCGCACACTGGCCCAGTTTTATATATGGGTGGGCCGCCAATGGTGTATCTTGCTCAGAGCACTAAAATGTCTAGTTACGACACTGGCTAAATGTTATGTTATACCTCTTATGATGCCCATGTCGGGCCACTCCTACAAAATATTATAGGGCCATTATTAGTTCCCAATCCGTCTCAGACACAACTGCAGCAAAATACACAAGGAAGGCTGCAATTGTGTACAGTGCATCCCAAGGAGGGATCCCACCCCCTCATCAGACCACATCCCCATTAGGGCTACTTCCATAAATTTCCCAGGCTGGTTTTCCATCCCAATCCGCCCCTGCCTCAGCCATTTGCTCTCCCCTTCAGGCCATCAATGGTACTCCAACCAACGGTCCTGAAACCCAGGTCAGATGCTGACTATGAAGGCTGAAAGTCCTTCTTGCTGACCCTGCAAGGAAAACACATGCTGCCTGAGCAAAGATGACCTCCACTGGCCTCAGGCTGATTTCACAGATGGGTTTGGTATGATTTACCTACGAACACAATACTGACAGTCATAATCCTGACAGCCATTGACCGACATTCAAAATACAGACTCAGTCAAAATACCGACATTCATTATGCCAACATGTTCAAAATGCCGACATGAGTTTTTCAGTTTTTGTATGGGTTCACCATGCTTCGGGTACACTATTATACTCCCCTTCCAGGTCCACTAGGATGGTAAAGCATGTACATACGTCATATGTCGGCTTTTTTAATGTCGGTATTCTGACTATGTTGGCATTTTACACATGTCGGTATAATGAATGTCGGTATTTTGACTGTGTCAATATTTTGACTGTCGGTCAATGGCTGTAGGGATTGTGTCCGTCTGTAAATCAACTGCTACCCACACAGACATGCCAAGCACAAGGGTATAACCCAAACAAAAATGCACCAAGGGAATGTGGAATGGATTATTCACGATACAGACTACATATACAACACAAATGAATTTCACCAGAGGTACTCTTGTCCCCTTGATGGCCGAGTGGTCCCAATATCACACCTGCAAATACAGTAAACACAACAAACACAGCCCCCCCCCCACCACAGCTATGATAATCTCTTCCCTAGAGTGTGCCACCCACCATAACCTGACTACTTGTGCATAAATCAGAGCCCTAACTGTCACTAATTTGGTAAACAACAACCACAGGCTGGTTGTAGTGCACTCCTAACACATGCTTCAAACTGTTGCCAAAAGCATTTACATAACAATAGTTACAGAACATTGCAATATTCACAATACAATAACTAGAGCTGTGCACCAGACCAGTTTGCTGGTTTAGGTTTCTGATCCAGTTTTGGTTTTGCCTAAATATCATGACTGGTTTTGGTTTTGTATTTTTTTAACAAAATGTCAAACAAGCTAAAATCACACAATGGGGGACATTTACTAAAGTGGGAGATTTTTAGAACTAGTGATGTTGCCCATAGCAACCAATCAGATTATATCTATTATCTGCCAGAATCAGCTAGATAAATGGTAAGTAGAATCTGATTGGTTGCCATGGGCAACATCACCAGTTCTAAAAATCTCCCACCTTAGTAAATTTCCCCCAATGTGTGCATTTTTTTGTTCCTACAGTATTATTATCCTCAATAACATTAATTTCCAGTCATTTCTGGTATATTTGGACCACCTCACAGCTCATAATATTATTTTGATCCAGTTTAGGCCAAAAGCTACAGCAAGCTGGCTGGTTACTAAGCTACAGAGCAGTGACAGAAACACACGGCAATTTATAGCACATCTATGAAACATTGCAACACAGCAGTGGCACAACTGAATAATGGTGCAAAATGGAATTGTCCTTGGGCTCTCTTATCACCCTTATATTGGATATTAAAAAGATCACTCACAGTTTAACAAACCAAGCACTTCAGCAACAGGGACTGCCACTATTGTAGCTGAAGTGCTTGGTTTGTTTGGGCCCCCACAAAACAAACGACAGTACTAATGGGCTTAAGGTAGCTAAGCTAAAATCTCTGCAGTGGCAAGATGTCATCGTCACTACCATCCTTATCCCTTGACAATATTAGTTTGACTCTTTCTGGGTATACACTGGAGGATGGATTGCATAAGTAATGCAAAACCAGTTTGTACAAGGGCCTTAAAGTTGCCTTTTTTTCATTCCACTAGTCAAAGGGACTCTGTGACTTGACTATTTGTACAGTGTCATGAAAAGCATCCTCCACTATTCTTTGGATGGTGATCGTATCAGATGGAGTTACAGTAGAAGTTTTACTAATAGTAGGCAATGCTTTGAGACCGGACCAGATGTCAAAATTATACTGTACAACAATATATTTGGATTTTTTTTTTTTTTTACTGGCAGTTCAGATCATTGTGTGTGGAATCACAGGGATTACATGAAGTGAACAAAGCACATTGGGGTACAAAGCATACTGGAGTGCACAGAACAGTACAGAAAAAATTATACATCATATTTTTTTTTTAAACTTTTTCAACTGACAGCTTGACTCACACTGTGTGAAGTCACAGGGCGTATGTGAATCAAACAAAGTGCACTACTGTGGTAAAGCATACTAGGTTGCAGTGCACAGAATAGTACAAACGAATTATATATATTTTTTCCACTTTTTTAAACTTTGTAAAAAATAATACAGAGTCACACTGCTTATGTGAATGTAGTGGGCGTGGCCTGCAGAGTCAGTGCAGCACTACTGGGTGATGGAATTAGACTAAGGGGATTGAACACAGCTTGTGGATGGACACAGCACAGCCACTTACAGCCACTTGTGGATGGACACAGCACAGCCACTTGTGGTTGATGGACACAGCACAGTCACTTCGATGGACACAGCAAAGCCACTTAGATGGACATCGCACAGCCACTTAGATGGACACTGCACAGCCACTTAGATGAAACCTGTATGGCCACTTAAATGAACACCTCAAAGCCACTTAGATGAACTCCGCACAGCCTTTAGATGGATGGACACAGCAGAGTGCAGTACACAGCAGTGTGACTGGAGTGAAATGGAGCCAATTCACTGCCACCAGGTCCTTATATAGAATCCAAAACCCTACGAGAATCGCACACTGCTCCCACATGATGTCTGGGCTCTTTGCGAACCCCACTTTCGGCACAGGCTTCCAGGACTTTTAGTGCGTGCACGCTGCCAATAAATCTCTTAGCTGCAGTAATATCAATTCTGTATCCATCTCTGAATTAGGTCTTTGAGAGTAGAAGTGCCCCGAAGGCCCTTCTTACCCCCATCTAATGGCTGATACCATGGTTGAAAGATATAAGGGTATCATGGCTGGTCCATTTTACTAGTATGGTTATAATTAAATATATTCATTAAACAAATATACATGTGTGTCTAATGGTAGGTTTTCTTCAGAACCACATACATACAGTCCATCTGAAAGTATTCACAGCGCTTCACTTTTTCCACATTTTGTTATGTTATAGTCTTATTCCAAACTGGAATAAATTCACTTTTCCCCAAAAATTCTACACACAATACCCCATATTGACAACGTGAAAAAAACAAAACTAAGAAATCACATATACGTAAGTATTCATAGCCTTTGTTCAATACTTTGTTGATGCACCTTTGGCAGAAATTACAGCCTCAAGTATTTTGAATATGATGCCACAAGCTTAGCACACCTATCTTTGGGCAGTTTCGCCCATTCCTCTTTGCAGCACCTCTCAAGTTCCATCAGCTTGCATGCGAAGCGTCGCTGCACAGCCATTTTCATATCTCTCCAGAGATGTTCAATCGGATTTAAGTCTGTGCTCTGGCTGGGCCACTCAAGGACATTCACAGAGTTGTCCTGAGGCCAATGCTTTGATATCTTGGCTGTGTGCTTAGGGTCGTTGTCCTGCTGAAAGATGAACCGTCACCGGAGTCTGAGCGCTCTTGAGCAGGTTTTCATCCAGGATGTCTCTGTACATTGCTGCATTCATCTTTCCCTTTATCCTGACTATCCTCCCAGTTCATGCCACTGAAAAACATCCCCACAGCATGATGCCACCACCACCCTGCTTCTCTATAGTGATGATATTGACCTGGTGATGAGCGGTGCCTGGTTTCCTCCAAACATCACGCCTGGCATTCACGCCAAAGAGTTTAATCTTTGTCTCATCAGACCAGATAATTTTGTTTCTCATGGTCTGAGAGTCCAACAGATTCTTTTTTTTGCAAACTCCAGGCGGGCTGCCATGTTCTTTTCACTAAGAAAAGGCTTCTGTCTGGCCAGTCTACCATACAGGCCTGATTGGTGGATTGCTGCAGAGATGGTTGTCCTTCTGGAAGGTTCTCTTCTCTCCATAGAGGAATTCTGTAGCTCTGACAGAGTGTCCATCGGGTTCTTGGTCATCTCCCTGACTAGGGCCCTTCTCCCCTGATTGCTCAGATTAGACGGCCAGCCAGCTCTAGAAAGAGTCCAGGTGGTTTTGAACTTCTTCCATTTACGGATGATGGAGGCAACTGTGCTCATTGGGATCTTCAAAGCAGCAGATTTTTTTCTGTACCCTTCCCCAGATTTGTGCCTCAAGACAATCCTGTCGCGGAGGTCTACAGACAATTCCTTTGACTTCATGATTGGTTTGTGCTCAGAAATGCACTGTCAAGTGTGGCACCTTTTATAGACAGGTGTGTGCCTTTACAAATCATGTTCAATCAACTGAGTTTGCCACAGGTGGACTCCAATTAAGCTGTAGGAACATCTCAAGGATTATCAGTGGAAACAGGATGCACCTGAGCTCAATTTTGAGCTTCATGGCAAGGCTGTGAATACTTGTGTACATGTGATTTCTTAGTTTTCATTTTTAATAAATTAGCAAAAATCGGAAAAAACCCTTTTGTCATTATGGGGTATTGGGGGTCATTCCGAGTAGATCGCTCACTGACGATTTTCGCAGCACAGCGATCAGGTGAAAATATGGCATTTAAGAGCATGCATATGGGCCCCAATGCGCACGCGCATCGTACGGGTACAAAGACCGTTGTGGTTGTGCACAGGTTCCTGCTAAGTTTTTCTTCGCACTGACGGCTGCAAGAAGAAAGGGGGCATTTCTGGGTGTCAACTGACCGTTTTCAGGGAGTGTTTGCAAAAACGCAGGCGAGTCTGAAAAAATGCAGGCATGGCTGGGCGCTCGCTGGGCAGGTGTCTGACGTCAAATCCGGACACGAATAGTGATTACAAGTGCTGAGTAGGTTCAGAGCTACTCTGAAACTGCACAAACTGTTTTTACAGAGCTCTGCTGCACAAGCGTTCGCACTTCTGCTAAGCTAAAATACACTCCCCAGTGGGCGGCGGCATAGCATTTGCACGACTGCTAAAACTAGCTAGCGAGCGATCAACTCGGAATGACCCCCATTGTCATTAAGGGGTATTGGGCATCATTCCGAGTTGATCGTAGCTGTGCTAAATTTAGCACAGCTACGATCATGTTCCCTGACATGTGGGGGGACGCCCAGCACAGGGACCCCACATGTCAGTGCCGCGCCCCACCCCCCTGCAGAAGTGCATTGCACGGCGGCGATGCCTTTGCACTTCTAGATCAGCTCCCGACCAGCGCAGCTTTAACGTGCTGGCCGGGAGCTACTCGTCGCTCCCCGGCCCGCAGCAACTGCGTGTGACGTCATGCAGCCACTGCGGCCCGCCCCCCATTCAGTCCGGACACGCCTGTGTTGGCCGGACTGCACCCACGAAACGGCGGCCAAACGCCGCCGTTCCGCCCCCTCCCACCCAGAGACCACCTCTGCCTGGCAATCAGGCAGAGGCAATCGCAGCCCTACTACGGCCTTCGACTGTCTGGCATGCGCAGTAGGAACCCGTTTTATTGCTCGGCTGCGATAAAAAGCAGCGAGCGAACGGGTCAGAATGACCCCATTGTGTGTAGAATTTTGAGGGTAAAATGTATTTATTCCATTTTGGAATATGGCTGTAACATAACAAAATGTGGAAAAAGTGAAGCACTGTGAATACTTTCCAGATGCACTGTACAGTATATGGAAATCCACTTTAAGAAATCCTGAGCCTTTACTGCTGACAAATAGAATGTTTTCATTTAGCAGATGGAGAACAGTAATAATGGAATTAATTCTCATTTTGGATTTCTGGCGCTATTATTCAAATGGTTTGCAAATCCTCATAACTGGAATATGTAAAGCCTATTTCTGAAAATTCTACTGCTGTATTCAAAACCATTCCTGTTTGTAGTAGGGTAGAACAAGCTCTGGAATGATATTATGGACATATATTCACAACATTTTACTGTGTTTCAATACCTAATAAAAAAAATAAAGACTTCATCAACAAGAGCTCTGCTTTTTATAGACAGATTTTTCTTGTTTTACGGCACCAGTAGTAATCTTAAGGTGTAGCTGAATATACTGAACCAAACTGTAATTTGGCAGCATTTATTATTACTATTAATATGAAGAAAGTGGTGCCAGATAATCATTAAACATCTAATTATTCAAGTGCTGACATATAATTTAAGGTATTTAGAAATATTTAATAAGAGTAATTTCAGATGATTATGTCATTAACCACATGCAATGTAGGTTTACATAGAGCAATCATTATTATAAGGCACAGATTAGATACTGTATGTGGAAACTAGCATTTACTGTATATTGATCTTTTTGTAGCATAGTTGAATACATACATACTTAGTTTATGGGTGTTTGAAATTCCAATGCCTAGTAAAAAATGTATTTTAAAATTACTTCAATCCCAAATCCCCAACATTTCCATATATTTTTTATTTTTTTATTTCTACATTGTGGATGGACATCAAGTATGTACATTAGTCATTGGTTTCTCTTATTTTTTTAATTTAACTTTTTTACTCAGAACTGAAAAAAAGGTCATGCTGACAGGTTTATTAGTTACAGGTTAAATGTGTATTTGTGCAGTCAACAGTGGCAGATTTTACCTAGGGCTGCAAAGCTGCAGCCCCCCAGTAAAATCTGCCTCCTGCAGGGACTGCCTAGCAGCGGCAGTGACCTCCAGGCCCATAACTAGGTGTGTGCGGACGTGGCACCGCACATAGCGCTGCAGGGTATGGGGCGCTGTTGATGGCACTTGTAAATTATCTGTTTTAATTACTCTCACTTGCAGCTTTCCCTATTTTTGAAGTCCAGCACCTCCTGACTACCCCTGTCTCCTACCCTGATCCTTCTGTTGCTAATACAGGTTGAGTATCCCTTATCCAAAATGCTTGGGACCAGAGGTATTTTGGATATAAGATTTTTCCGTATTTTGGAATAATTGCATGCCATAATTAGATATCATGGCGATGGGACCTAAGTCTAAGCACAGAATGCATTTATTATTATTATTATTAGCCTTTATTTATATGGCGCCACAAGGGTTCCGCAGCGCCCAATTACAGAGTACATATGCACATAATCAAAACAGGAAAACAGTGACTTACAGTTGAAAACAATGTAGGCCAAGTACAGGGTAACTAAGCATAACTACACCAGTAAATGACAGAGATTAGTTCCAGGTTGCCAAAAAACTGCGTGATTTGGGCAGTTGAGAATGATTGAAGTAAGAAAAGGGTGAGCACATGAGGGAAGAGGTCCCTACTCGTGAGAGCTTACATTCTAAGGGGAGGGGTAGACAGACAGGGGTGACACAGATGGGGTACATAGAGAGCGTGGAACAGAGGGTTAGGATGAGATGTGGCTGGGTTTGGTAAAGAAATGGGTCTTAAGAGCCAGTTTGAAGTTTTGTAGAGAGGTGGAGAGTCTGAGGGGGAGAGGTAAAGAATTCCAGAGGAAGGGAGCAGCACGTGAAAAATCTTGGAGATAGGAGTGGGAGGAAGTAATCAGGAGACATGAGAGTCGGCGTGCATTAGTAGAGCAAAGAGGACGGGTGGGAGAGTAAAGGGAGATAAGGTCAGAGATGTAAATAGGAGAGGAGTGGGTGAGAGCTTTGTAAGTGAGAGTGAGAAGTTTGAATTGGATTCTGAAAGGGAAGAGAAGCCAGTGAAGGGCTTGTAGGAGAGGGGAGGTGGACGTAGTGCGTTTGGTGAGGAAGATGAGCCGGGCAGCAGCATTGAGGATAGACTGGAGTGGAGAGAGGTAATTGTCAGGGAGGCCAGTTAGGAGGAGATTACAGTAGTCCAGTCTGGAAATAATCAGTGAGTGAATAATGATCTTAGTGGCATCCTGGGTGAGAAAAGGTCTGATCCTGGAAATGTTTTTGAGATGAAAATGACAGGTTTGTGAGAGGTGCTGAATGTGTGGTTTGAAGGAGAGGGAGGAGTCAAGGATTACGCCAAGACAGCGTACTTGGGGGCTAGGGGAGATAGTCATGCCATCAATGGATAATGAGATTGTGGAAGGTGAGGTTGTGCGGGAGGGTGGGAAGATGATCAGCTCAGTCTTAGACATGTTGAGTTTAAGAAAGCGCTGGGACATCCAGGAAGAGATAGCAGAAAGACAGTTAGAGGCACGAGTGAGGAGAGCCGGGGAGAGATCAGGGAAGGAGAGGTAGATTTGAGTGTCATCAGCATAGAGGTGATACTGGAAGTTAAAAGAACTAATGAGTTCACCTAAAGAGGACGTATAGAGAGAGAAAAGGAGAGGACCAAGAACAGAACCTTGGGGGACACCATGTTACATATACACCTTATACACACAGCCTGAAGGTAATTTTAGACAATATTTTTTATAACTTTGTGCATTAAACAAAGTGTGTGTACATTCACACAATTCATTAATGTTTCATATACACCCTATACACACAGCCTGAAGGTCATTTAATACAATATTTTTAATGACTTTGTGTATTAAACAAAGTTTGTGTACATTGAGCCATCAAAAAACAAAGGTTACACTATCTCACTCTCACTCAAATAAGTCTGTATTTCGGAATATTCCGTATTTCGGAATATTTGAATATGGGTTACTCAACCTGTACCTATACCAAATTCATGAGCTCAGCTTGAGATTCTTTATTACATTTCAAGATACTGACATACCCAGGATTCAAATCCATTGCCTGTGGCATTGCAGTCAGATTATCTATTCATTGAGCTATCTGCCCTTGTATAGATAGGTAGATAATTCTAAGCTAGCGAAACCTAACTATTTGAAGCTTACTTTGTACTTTGTGAAGGGGTGATGAGCATTGCAACTAAGCAGATCTATGTAGTGTGTGGCTGCAAGAGATTGGATGTGTGGCTGTACACTGCATAGATCTGCTCAATTGCAACCCTGAAGTAACAGTGGCTTCATATAGTGTTCATAGTTTTTATGCAGAATCAAATAGATAATTGAGTAGGGTGTTTGATTAGAATTCAACAGGTTATAGGTTTGAATCCTGGGTATGGCAATATATTGAAATGTTTTATTTACTAAAGGGAATTGTAACTGAATAACAGCAAGCTCTCAAGTTAAGTGCATGAATGTGGTATAAAGAGGATTTGTGTCCAAATCCATTTTCTTGCAGTGGTCTATACATGTATGTGTATTTTTTATATATATTCTAATATATTTTATGGGGTATATTCAATTGAAGTCAGATCCATTCCGAATCCATTTTCTTGCAGTGGTCTATACATGTATGTGTATTATTTATATATATTCTAATATATTATGGGGTATATTCAATTGAAGTCGGAATGGATCCGACAAGGGCTATTCAATGGTACCTGGGGTCCTGCCGGGTGTGCTGACAGCTGCGGCGTGGGGAGGTGATGGCTGCGGGCGGTGAGTGGAGCTGACCGTGTCTGCGGTGGTAATATCTGCAGGGGGAGCGGAGCTGGACGGCAGCGGGGAAGCTGCCAGTGTCTGCGGGGGGAGCTGGATGGCGACGGGCGGTGGGGGGAGCTGCCAGCATCTCCTCCTGCCAGTGGGTGATCTGAGCCAGAGAGAGCTACATGGATGCAGCTCCTCCTTCACCTGCAGGCTGTTGATCCCAGCTGAGGAGGGCCGCGTGTCACAGTAGCAGGTCAGTGTTCTGGCTGGGGCAGCGAGGTAAGAGACGGGTGGCGGTGGGAGCTGACAGCATCTGCAGTGGTGATGTCTGCGGTGGAGGGGGGGGGGCTGCAGGGAGAGAGGTGCCTGGCTGGGGGATGGCAGGCAAGGTACCTCTCATACCCATCGCCCCCGTCTCCTCACCTCAATCCGACTTGTTTTCAAGTCGGATTGAGTTTGTTGGAAAGGGGGCCAAACCCTGTCGGATTTGGCCCCGTTTCCGATGAAACCACTCGGATCTGCAGCTATTCTGCCGATCCACGTGCTTTACAACAAGTCGAATTCCCCGTCTTGTCGGATAATTTTTGGTTATATTGAATAGGTCGGAACTCCTTCCGACCTAACAAAGACGAAAACTGACATCTTTCCTTCAGCCGACAGTTTTCGACTTCAATTGAAAATACCCCTAAATATTAAAATATATATAAAATGTGGAAAGGACATCATAGCATGGGCTTTCTCTGGGATCAATCTTGTCATGCCCCTTCCCCACAAGAAATGTGCCTTATATCCCTATTTGAAAATGGGGGGGGGACCAATTCTCTCCCTGGCACAGGGCACCAAAAAGTCTAGGCACGGCTCTGATGACTTCCCATGGGAAACCTATCCCTTCCTATTATGGCAGCCCTGTCTGTCTTCTATGGCAATGGTTCCTGAAATTTTTTGAATCACGGCGCCTTAGATTATCAGAATTTCTATCACCACACCCCTAGGCCAAAAGTTTCTTATGGAGAAATTCAGAAATAATATTACATTAATTATAGTGTGTTTATTTGTCATCCTTAGGTTCAGTTATGTGGTGAGGGACATGATTCACTTCTGTTTGTCCACATATTTTATGATTGGCAGCCACAAGCACTGGTTTTGTCTATTACCCAGAGGCATTCCAGGGTGCCTAGGCACACAGTTTGAGAACCACTGTTCTAGGGCCTGCAGCTGATGTAGTCACTATCATGTAGTACCTGGCAGTGCCAGACTTAAAACCCGTCCCCAAACTTAAGCCCCACCTTCTGGTGGCAGCAGCTATCATTCACCAGGAGGGCAGGGAGGAGAGGGCTGCTGACCATTGTGACAGAGTCTACTGTGCATGCACAGGTATCCTGGAACATGGCGCCAGCAACATGTTCCCGGGGACATCATTATTGTGCATGTGTAAATCACTGCCAGGCCAACGGAGTGGTAAATATAATTAAATGTGTGCAGGCCCCCCTCAGAGAAGTCACTTACCACAGTGACACAAAGTGCAGTACTGTGAAAAGGGGGCCAGGTTTCACAGGGAGGGGCGAGGTTTCATAGGGAGGGGCAGGGTTTCACAGGAGGGACGAGGCTTAGTGTCCTGACCCCCGGATTCGGGTGATGTGGGTGGCCCCCGGGGAGTGCTGTGGCTGCAGTGCCAGCTTCCACACAGTGACAAGAGCTGAGTGCTGCACATAATGTTACAGTGCAGTACCCGGCTCCTGTCACCCCTCAGTGGGGGCCATGTGCACCACACATCTTGCACCCATTATAGATATGCCAGTATGTACAGTATTCCAGTAGTAGAATACCCTCCTCAACTTTAGATACGACAATAGCAACTGGACATTTTTTCATTATTTATTTATTATACAGAAAGGTTGTGGTGGTGGTTAGTGTCAGTGGCTAAGTGAAGACAAGAGTCTTCAAAACAGTCCACAGGGTCAGAAAATAAATAAATTCATCTGGACCATGGAGATGTACAACTATCATTATTTCCATTTCAAATGAGAGTATTTTTACACCAAAGCAACAGTATAAACATTATGGTAAAATATATTTTAACACTTACTTAAACTTTAGATATACTGCAATCCTAATGAAAATTTCTAGAAAACACTGCTGTTAATCATTACTATTAGGAGCCCTACAGAACATATGTGTGTTTGTAGCATAAAACACAATACACTGATATACAGCTAATAATACACTGATACAGATGAACCAATAAATCACCAAAGGTCACAGAACAAAACGTCAGGATGGGAAAATGAAGAGATTGCCTAACTGTGTTTTTTATATCATTAACAATATAATGAAAGGGTTTCATGATTGTATCTTTCGCCCAACAGGAATTTGCACAACTTTAGGTAGGTCTAATGGGCTAATAATAATATAATGCTGTCAAAACCAATATATCAATATGGCACACCCAAAACGCTGCTGTATAAAATACTAACACCCCACAATATTGTGTTCACTGTGGTTCCAATACCTTGATTCATAGTAAGGTGTACCACAGTGCTCCAGCAAAAATGCAGGCTAAATCTAGTAGAAGTGCAGGCAGGAGTGGTGGAGGTAGCAGTGTGCATTCATCTCATTCTGCACATTACAGTAGTGCATCTTACAGAGGGCAGGGTGGGTCAAACAATATTTGGAACAATGCTGGAGGTGCTGGTTTTAGTGTAGGTGGTGGCAATAGTCATTTGTGTTTCACTGATGGTAATGGTGGTGGCTCAGGAGGAAAACATGGTGGTGGTGTTTCAGGGGTAGGCTTTCAGAGCTACTCTGGAGGTCATTTTGGTGGTGGCTCAGGAGGAGGTTTTGGTGTTGATAGCTTTGGGGGAGGCCATGGTGGTGGAAGCTTTGGGGGAGGCCATGGTGGTGGAAGCTTTGGGGGAGCCCATGGTGGTGGAAGCTTTGGTGGAGGCCATGGTGGTGGAAGCTTTGGGGGAGACCATGGTGGTGGAAGCTTTGGCAGGGGCCATGGTGGCAGAAGCTTTGGGGGAGTCCACGGTGGTGGAAGCTTTGGGGGAGGGTTTGGTGGCAATTCTGCAGATGGTGGGTTTGGAGGAAATGATGGATTACTTTCTGGAAGTGAAAAACAAACTATGCAAAATCTAAATGACCGCTTGGCCTCATATTTGGATAAGGTCCATGCTTTGGAGAAGGCAAATTCAGACCTTGAGGCTAAAATTAAGGCCTGGTATGAAAAAAATAAACCTGGCTCCAGCAGTTCAAATGCCAATGACTACAGCAAATATCTCAAAACTATTGAAGATCTTCGAACTCAGGTAAAAAAAATGAAATACATTTAATGTGGTATATTATACTTTAATTAGTCACAGATAGAAATGAGTGAAACAATTAAATATTTTTTGCATTTTAGCATTTTGTCTAAGGTCACAAAAGTTCTAGAGTTGTGTTATTTCATAAAACCTATAAAATACTATAAATATGAATTAGTTAAGTGATACTACATTATAAATAACCATTTTAAAAATGTTATTAAAATTGTCTTTGTTTTTTGTTTGAAACAATAAAAAAGTTCTGTTAACTGATTCATTGTAATTAATCATTTCGATCCAATACTGCAGGACCAAATCTCAACTATTCCCATTGACTTTGAATAATATCTAGCAATTCAGTAACCTCTAATTTCCTACATCCTGGTGGAACACTCAATAATCAATCTATGAATATAATATAAAATTATTCATTCTAGTGATCTGCAATCCTTTACATAATAAAACTATACTAGACAGATTACAAACTATTCTTAACATTCAAAATATAAGAATGAGTAACATAGTTTCATAGTTACATAGTTAGTGAGTTTGAAAAGAGGCACAATGTCTATTGGGTTCAACCTGTATTCAGTGTTAAGCTGTGCATATTCTAATGCACCTGCTAAGGTAATGGTTTAATACTACTTGACACCTATGGTTCTTACCACTCCTAGTTATTTAATGTCAATATGTTATATGCTATAGCCCTGGATACTTTTTCCAGTTAGAAATTTGTCCAATCCATTTTTAAATGCATTTACAGAGTCCGCCATTATTACCTTCTCTGGCAGGGAGTTCCAAATCTTTAATGCCCTTACCATGAAGAACCCTTTCATATGTTGTGTACGGAATTTTCTCTCCTCTCACCTCAGCGAGTGCCCACGTGTCTTATTCAGAGTTTTTTTTTATAAACAAATCCCCTGCTAACTCCTTGTAATGACCCTTTCCAAATTTAAAGATATTAATAATGTCTCCTCTTAGACGCCTCTTTTCTAGTGTATAGATATTTAGCCTAGTAAGCCTTTCCTTGTACTCAAATGTCTCTAACCCTTTAATCAGTTTAGTAGATAGCCTTTGAACTCTTTCTAGTTCCCCGATATCTATTTTAGAATATGGTGCACAAAATTGAACACAATATTCCAGGTGCGGACATAGCAATAAATTGTACAGTGGCAGAATTACATCTTCGTTCCTTGTCTCAATGCCCTGTTTTATGCACGCAAGCACTTTAGTTGCCTTCTTTGCTGCATTTTGACATTGTGTACTGTTATTAAGCCTATTATCTATGAGCACCCCCAAATCTTTTCCCACCACAGTTACCCATATATTTTCCCATTTAGAGTATAGGATGCATGTGTGTTTTTTGTCCCAAAATGCATAACTTTGCATTTTTCTATATTGAACTTCGTTCTCCATTTAGATGCCCAGGTTTCAAGTTTAAATGAGTCATTCTGTAGAGACTCCAAATCGCTTTTTTAATTAATTACCTTACACAGTTTCGTATCATCTGCAAAGATTGACACTGTGCTTTCCAGGTCTATTCCTAGATCATTGATAAATATATTGAACAGTAGCGGGCCAAGTATGGACCTTTGCGGTATTCCGCTGACTACTGGTGCCCAGCTGGAGAACATCCCATTGACCACTGCTCGTTGTACTCTGTTATCTAGCCAATTACTTATCCATATGCAAATAGTATATCCTAAGCCAAGTTCCCTTAATTTGAAGATCAGTCTCCTGTGAGGCTCTTATCGAAGGCTTTTGCAAAATCTAAATAGACCACATCCACTGCTTTTCCCTGGACAAGATTCTCGCTCATTTCCTCATAGAAGCTAATTAAGTTAGTTTAACATGATCTGTCCCTTAAAAACCCATGCTGACTTTTGCTAATAATCTTAGTAGCCTGCAGATAATATTTTATGCTATCCCTCAAAATTCTGTCCAATATTTTACTCACTATAGATGTTAAACTAACTGGTCTATAGTTACCAGTATTATCTTTAATTCTCTTTTTAAATAAAGGCATTATCTCAGCTATGCGCCAATCCTTTGGTACCATGCCTGATCTAATTGAACTATAGAAAATCAAGTATAGTGGTTTTGCTAGCTGTGACCTAAGCTCCATAATAACCCTCGGATGAAAGCCACCTGGGCCTGGTAATTTATTAATCTTTATTTTGCTTAGTCTCTCCAGGACTATTCCTCACTTAAAAAAGTCTCAAGCCAAGAGTCATTATCTTCACTATCGTTTTGCACTACTCTCACTGTCTGATTCTACCTGGTGAATACTGAGGGAAGAAAATTGTTCAGTATTTCCGCTTTTATTTTGTCATTGTTTATCAAAGCTCCCAATTCATCTTTTAATGGACCTAAGTTCTCCTTCTTTAACCTTTTACTGTTTATGTACTTATAAAACTTTTTAGGATTGGTTTTACTCTCTATAGCGATTTGCTTTTCGTTTGCAATTTGAGCTTTTATTACATTGCTTATAATACTGGAATGACTCCTTCCCTCCAATAGATTTAAATGTTTTAAAAGCACACCTCTTTTTAGCCATTGCTTCTATGACCTCCTTATTAAGCCACATTGGTTTGTGTTTAGTACCCCTGCGTTTACTGCTCATGGGAATGAATTTGTGAATATTGCTATCAAGCAACCATTTTAAAGCATCCCACATTTCCGTTGTGTCTTTACCATGAAACAAAACTTCCCAGTCAATGTCCTTTAGTGCCCGTCTTAGCATATTGAAGTTAGCTTTTTTAAAGTTAAATGTTTTAGTTGTTCCCTTATAGCTGTTTCTTGAAACTAATGTTGATGTGATCATATAGTGGTCACTGTTCCCCAAGGTCTCCCCAACATTAATGTTTGATATAATGTCCACATTATTAGTAATATAACTAGGTTCAGAATAGTTTTACCTCTAGTTGGATCCTCGACTAATTGAGTCCAAGTATTTAACAATCTGCTGCTCCTAGTTTTTACACATGAATCGTTACTCCAATTTATATCAGGATATATCACCCTAACACTAGGATGTCCCCCATTCCCGCAGCTTTTTCAGTTTGCTGTAAGAGTTGTTCCTCCTCATGTATGCTAATGTCCGGTTGCTTGTAGCACGTGCCAATGACTAATTTCTTTGCTTCAATGCCCCCACTAGTGATCTCCACCAATAGCGACTCCACGTTATCTCCAGTCCCCTTGTAAATTACATCTATTAAGTTTGGTTTTCGAGATGGTTTAACAAAGAGACATACCCCTCCTCTCCTTTTGATAGCCCTATCCCTCCTGAAAAGAGAATATCTCTCTAAATTCACAACCCAGTAGTGAGAGTCGTCCCACCATGTTTCTGTAATACCTATAATATCATACTGAGATTCTGATACAAGCCAATCCAATTCCCCCATTTTACCTGATAGGCTTCTTGCATTTGCAAGCATACATTTTAGCTTAGTATTTCCCTTGCCCATTTGTTTTAATGGTATCTTATCTATATTTACAAGTGCCTTTCTAGAATTACCCTTACCGACTGTTATTCTCCTCCCTCCCTTTTCACCCCATCATACTTAATACAGCCTTCCTCCCTACTATCTCTATTTTACCTATTAAGACTTTCTAATCCTCCATCCCCCCCCCCCCCCGATGTTAATATCTTCCCTTATGCTATGGACATAATTTTCTATAAACCATATTGTTGAGCCATAAACGTGATTAGGTAAAAAATAGGGAGTATCTTGGGGAATAGCTGTGTCAGTAATTCCTGTATCACAGCCCAAGCAAATATTCTTGCCCTTGCTGGCTAATCTTTCGCTCCCCCCTTCTCCACCCCCAAATTGTTCACTTCCCCCATCCTTACAGTTCTCACTGTTTGACCCATAGCTTCTAGCTAAACCCTCCCCCCCAGGCTCCTAGTTTAAAACCTCCTCCAATCTTCTAACCATCCTGCCTCCCAGCACTGCAGCCCCCACCGTATTCAGGTGCAATCGATCATGACAAAAAAGATGGCGCCTGACTGAGAAGTCTGCCCAGTGTTCCAAGAACACAAAACCCTCCTTCCTACCCCAGTCTCTAAGCCACACATTTACCTCCCTAATCTCTCTCTGCCTCCCTGGGCTAGCGCATGGCACTGGTAATATTTCTGAGAATATTACCCTAGATGCCCTTGCCTTAAGTTTGTTGCCTAATTCCCTATAGTCTTGCTTAAGGACATCCCACCTACCACTAACTTTGTCATTGGTGCCAATATGCATCAAGACCGCCGGGGCTTTACTAGCCCCTCTCAACAATCTATTCATGATTATGTCTTCATGCTTCAATAAAATGTATAATTATATTAAAGAACCAATATGTTCACATAATGTACTGTATATTATGAACCAATTAACAAACTATATAGGGGGATATCCTATCAGAAGCAGTAATCTTATAATTATAATCCTATCATCCTAATCAAGGATTATGTAATTTTCGGATGGAAAATTTTGACTTAAATAGGATAGCCCGATACTCACTAATGGGCTAAAATTGTGAAAAAAGCCCTTTTTTTCCCTTCTGAAATATTAATAGGGCTAATACGATACCCCCAATAATGTGTTCATATATCTATAAGAAATGTGATAAAATGCTTGAACCTTCTGGTTTCCTGAGTAAGCTTTCATCTATTAAAACGCAATTAGAATTGCCCTGTATTACAGTACCTCACATGACAATGCATAGCAATTTAGCAAATAGGTAAGAAGGCAATTGCCCTAGGCCCAACTTTAAACTTTTTATTAATGAAGCCTAGATAGAGGAAAATAGGTTTTAACTCAATTGGATTGGATATAAAAGTGTGACAGTTAAAATGTCAACAATCAGAATGGGGACACTGTGAGGGCGAAACTGGCAGGCTAACATGTTGATAATATGATGATAAGAATTTTAACAGTGTTGGCTTTACAACTTCATACAGGCTGGATTAAGGTTTGTGAGGGCCTCTGCTAATAAACTTGCCATACAGTAGCCATATAGTGCTGATGTTATTTAAAAGTACAATGTGTAACCACTCCCAGCATTCCAAATGTGCTAAACACATTGTAGTGCTACCAATTCACATTCTGCCATCCAGTGCCCCCAGTTTACATTAAGCCATAGTGCCCCCCACACTGATAATGTCGCTTTGTGTGAGGGCCCCTCTGATGGTAAAGCATCATGCTTGAACTTGTAAAGCCGACACTATTAAATGCTTTAAATTACCTCATCAACAGTGTCCCCATTCTAATGCAGGGCCGTAACTAGATGTGTGCTAGTGGTGCCTGTGATACAGCGCAGATGCGCTGGAAGTGCAGGACTACTGGCAACACCTGCCAGGCTGCTCCACCATAGCAGTTGCCGCACTGTGGTGTCCTGGCCACGTCTCCCCCGCGGCCCCATCTATTCATGAAGCAGTGAAAAGAGTGGGAAAAATGACCAGTGGAAAAGTTGTCCATAGCAACAAATCAGCTTTGAAGGAAGCCTTTATCAAGTACATTCTATAAAATGTAAGGGAGATGCTGATTGGTTGCCATAGGCAACTTCTCCACTAGTCTGTTTCTCCACTCTTTTGAATGCTTCATGAATAGACCCTATTATCAGGAAAGTGGCATGAAGTCCATGTTCACAGAGATTGGTGCATGAGCGGTAGACCCATGCACAGTGCCATAGTCTAGTTGGAGCAACCACTAATCCAAGATTAACTCCTTCAGCTATACCTACAGTAAGCAGGTGAAGATATACTGTAAAATAAACTCTTACTTTAATCTTGAGAATTTTTACAGTGGCTCTGCAAATAGTTGTTGTACTGTAGTCTTATCTCTGGGCCAACTGTTGTATTAAGGAAGTAATGTTGCTGTCAATATTAACTCATTATTGTAATTTACCAGAGTACCCATAGGAGACAAAGGAGGAGATGTATTAAACAGTGAAAAGAGTGGAGAAGTGAGCCAGTGGAGAAGTTGCCAATGGCAACCAATCAGCTGCTCTGTATAATTTTATAGAAAGCAAATTATAAATGTTACTTCAATGCTGATTGGTTGCATGGGAAACTTCTCCACTGGCTCACTTCTCCACTCTTTTTACTGCTAAGTACATCCCTCCCAAAGTCATAAACAAACTAGTTAAATGTTTCTCAAGGGGAAAACAATGGGAGTTCACTGGTCTGGGCAAAAAATGTTCTCATTGATAGTTGACTCCACAGGCTCTTTAAACAGATAATATCAAAAAGAACAGATACAATACAATAGTGTCATATTATTAACAGGAAAAACATACCAAGACCAGAAAAAATAGGATTTCTACCCAACACAATGGTCTACATTAATGGTAGACAGGCTTGCATATACAAGAAAAGGTACTGCCCACACGAAAAATCCTCCTTCAGTTTTTCCCGCAGATGGTATCCCTTCAATTCACACCATTTTGTTTGTGGCACTTAAGAAAGCAAGCTCCATTAGTGTAATACCAAATTTATTAATAAACAATGACACAAACAAGTGGCTAAAACAGGAACCAAGTGGACTCATGTCATATTTTTAAGGTCTACTAAACAAAAGTAGACATATAGGCAGTAAAGAAATATACACCAGGCATCCCCATATATCCATCCATGGCTGACCTAGCAGAGTCCAAATAGTCCTTAGGTTCTCCTCCTCCCTAACACATTTTGATATGTGACTATTGGGGTTATTCAGGTTGGATAACAAAACCAAAAAAGTTAGCAAGTAGGCAAAACCATATTGCACTGCAGGTGGGGCAGATGTAACATGTGCAGAGAAATTAAAATGTGGGTGGGTTATATTGTTTCTGTGCATGGTAAATACTGGCTGCTTATTTTCTACACTGTAATTTAGATTTGAGTTTGAACACACCCCACCTGCAGTGTAACATGGTTTTGCCCAGTTGCAAGCTTCTTTGGTTTGCTAACCAACCTGAATAAGTATGCAGTATGTGGCTACTCTGATATTTTGTGTCTAAAAGTGTTTGGGCGACACTTAACCTTTGGTGAGCCATTGCAGCTTGTAGCGATTGCAGTTTGTAGTGCGTTTCAGTTCAGTTTTTCTATATTCATTATTATAATTTGTTACAAGAGCTCCTCACAGTCGATTTAAAATCACAGTGTTCTGGTCTGTGTTTATAATAATTAATTGAAGAGAAGAAACAATTTACTATTCCTTCCTGGTTTTAAGATAAATGTGTTTTTACATAGCAGAAGTTTTGGTTCTTTATTCCATCTAATATTGTATTTTGTAATGTGTGCAATACTATGAAGTATTGTGTTTGAACTTTGAAGCTGATGGTTTTGCAAAATCTTAAGTAAACATTACTATACTGTAAATTATATCTTTTACTCTAGATAGAAAAAGCAACCGTGGACAATGCTAGTGTCATTTTGGCAATTGACAATGCTCGTCTAGCAGCAGATGACTTCAGATTGAAGTAAGTAAAGAAAAAAAATTAAATGCTATTTTAAATTACATTATTCTATACAGGCAAACATAACCACAACATAGGGCTATAAAGCATCACAGCTCGCCATATCCAGAACAGAAAAGGTCAGGGGTCATAATGTATTTTATATCTGAGTACAAGTAATTCTTTTATTTTAAGAGATCATGAAAAGTCATGTACAGTATAGTAACTAATATCTGAATTACTTCTATTCCATAAAGTCTATACCATGTGATTGTTTTGTGTACCCATTGTAATCACTATACGTACAGTACATTATGCTCGTTAAATATATAAAAAAATATTATACTACTGTAGTAATGAATTGAATTGACCTAATTAGAATATGTTTATTATAGATTACTATATGCTAACAGAAATAAATGATCTAATTTTGATTTTGGACACATTGTTACTTGTACTGTATAACAGCAGATTATGACACTTCTCATGTTTTTGTATTTTTTTGGTTATTTATATATTCTCTATGACTTTGTTGTAATTGTAATCAATTATTTTCTAACTTTATGGTTTTGATTTTGTATTTTATTTTGAATATGTAATACAAATGGCCTCTTGTGTTATAGGTTTTCAACACTATACACTAAATCTGACAATATAAGGGTATTTACAGTATATGACTTCAAACTTAGTTAATTATGTTATGATACTAGGAGCAGTGAAAGACTGTAATATTCAGCAAATAAACTTACTTTATACTAAATTGTATTTTGGGGTGAGATATAATGGAGTTCGAGTACGCCCGACGTGCGGGATGCCAGCTGAACACGGACATTTTTTAAAGGGACAGTCATATACAAGGCATGGTTTTTCCTTGTAAATGATTGCCCCTTTAAAAAAACACCCAGCAGCAGCTGCTGCCCATGTGCTGCAGTGCTAAACAAAGTTTGCAGGGGGGAGCCAGCCAGCACATATGAACATACATATGATGTTGTACAGTATGTAACATATGTCCAGGCTTCCTTTTCCTGGGATCAGCAGCCACCACAGCTTGGGACTCAGGAATACACTGCTCAGTCTGTCAATCATCATTTAGCCCGCTCCCTGACTCCCATTGGTTGGTTTCACAGGAGTCTGGGGGCGGGCTAAATGATGATTGACATTTTGAGCAGTGTATTCCTGAGTCCCCTGTTGCGGCCGCTGCTGATCCCCGGGGAAGGAAGCCAGTACATATGTTCCATGCAACTTCACATGTATGTTCATATGTGCTGGCAAGCTCACCCTGAAAACTTTGGTCAGCGCTGCAGCCCAGGAGCAGCACTCAGCTGAAAATGTCTGAGTTCGGCCAGCATCCTGGATGAACTCAAACTCCATTACATCCTGCCCTTATTGTTATTTTGCAATAAGTTGATGTTAAGAACAAGTGACATTTTTTGATTATAACAGATATGAGAATGAAGTTCATATGCTCCAGACCACTGAGGCAGACATCAATGGTCTTAAAAAGGTCTTGGAGGACCTGACCATGGGCAAGCCTGACCTCGATTTGCAGATTAAAAGCCTTACTGAAGAGCTGGCCGATCTCAAGAAGAACCACGAGGAGGTAAGCAAGTACCTAATCATTACCTTGTAACCAAACTTGCAGTTTGGAAGTATATTTCTTATATAGACATTACAATAGTTCTTCATTATTATCCCACCAGGGGCAGATTGGGATGAAAATCCAGCCCGGGAAATTTATGGAAACAACCCTAATGGGGGTGGGGTCAGTTGAGGTGGTGGGGTTTCTCACACTGACGTGCGGTTGAGTGAGGTAGGTGAGGCAGAGTCTTTACTGTCATACTAACGTTTGCACCAGAGTTTTGACTGTATAAAGTATATAAAAAATACAAAGAATATGTTAGAAATATCTTCTTTGCATTATTCTAATAATTTTATAGCCAAAACTCTGGAGTAAAAAGTCTATGGCAGGGGAGGCAGTGTCTCACCTGCGTATCTTTTCCGCTCATCTCTGTTTAAAACTCACCAAATTTCCAGGAGTTTACACTGCTACACCTGTGTATAATGCCCAGATGTACGATTTGGCTCATAAATTGCATGTAAATCTGGCTCTGGGGCTAGCCAGTGCCTCCTGAGATATTTAGCTCACCGCACGTCCCTGGTTTCTAGAGGGGGTGGGATCAAGGGAGCAGGAATCAGGTGGGCCCTCCCTCATAGGGCTTTATTTGGGTTTGGATGCAGGTGCGGCCTTCCTTGCATCTTTTGCTGCAGTTGTGTCTGCAACTTTATGCTAATGCAGCTACAATCTCCTTCCCTGGTGGACATCCTTGTGTCCGAATGTGCAAGTACTGAGATGCCCAGTATCAGTGTCTACAGATACTGCATCAGCCGTTGCACCAGTTCCACTTTTACCAGCCCTATGCTAGGTGCAGATCATCCATCTGAGTATGGACTCCAATGTGAGCAATCTCTATACACAACCACTTTCAGTAACGCGGCCATACTATTTAAGATATGATGTGTTTTTTGCAATGGCAATAGGTTGTTTTCTTTTACATTTCGCCCCACACACCAAATTCTTTGCATAGGAAAGTGTATTTAACAAGTGCATCATAGTATTTAAAAAAAAGTATAATTTTTAGAAAAAAAAAAATCATTTATTTTTAAACGTAACTGTAATTTTTGCAATTTGTGTTTTGACAATTAGAAGTGAAAGTTGAAATCTGGGATATCAGTTCATCTGTGCATGGGTGAGCTGGCTAGCCTATGGCGAATCAGTGAGTTAACCTGCCCCAGATCAGTATTACACTGGAAGCTGACAAATTTTGAAAACCTGTAGAGACTTTTAATGCCTCAATAAGCAGTGATTAAATATCAGCCTTATCACTATAAATGAGTACTTCTTGATAAATAGGCCGCTTAATGTTACACACACATATACAGACTGTAATACATACATTACACACATATAGACAGACTGTAACATGCACATGCATACTGTATATATACAGACTTCAACAAACACACATATAGGCAGCTGCCCCGGAGGCTCAATCCGCACCCGCCATGCACTGTCATTCTATTCGGCACTCACTTTATTTTCAAATGTACTGTATATATATATATATATATATATATATATATATATATATCATTGATTTTTCATAAGTCACTAGCTGTTGTATCTGCCTAATTGTTTTACTAAGTCTTCAATAAATGTAGCAAGAATTATCTACAGTACCTCGTAGGCTTGTACATGGCTAAATTTATTATTATTTATTTATTTATTACCAGTTATTTATATAGCGCACACATATTCCGCAGCGCTTTACAGAGAATATTTTGGCCATTCACATCAGTCCATTCACATCAGTCCCTGCCCCAGTGGAGCTTACAATCTATATTCCCTATCACATGTACACACAGACACATTCACGCTAGGGTTAATTTTGTTGGGAGCCAATTAACCTGCCAGTATATTTTTGGGATTGTGGGAGGAAACCGGAGTACCCGGAGGAAACCCATGCAAGTACGGGGGGAATATACAAACTCCGCACAGTTAGGGCCATGGTGAGAATCGAACCCATGACCTCAGTGCTGTGAAGCAGTAATGCTAACCATTACACCATCCGTACTGCCCTAGTTGCTAAATGCAACTTACTGTAAATGCAGAGGAGGCTGATGTATGTTTTGCACTTGCTGTGCACCTCGATTTGAGCCACAATGACAGCATTTGCCAAACAGCTCACATTTGCACAGTCATTAGGAAAGGGGCGTGTGGGGTGCAGGCATTCCCACTGACTTACAGAAGATGTGCACCAGTGTGTCTCATTTTGAGAAGGAATGCAAATAGAAAAGTCCATGTTGCAGAGACAATTTTTATAATGAGGTTAAGAAGAGGTGGAGAGGATGCAGATTTGGGGGGAAATCTTATTATTTACAGTTATTCTCCCATCGTGACACCACCTAAACTGGGAGACAGCAAATGTATGGTCCAACTACCATAGTGGAGATCTGCTCTGTAACCCTGATGCTGGTTGATGATATGGGATGGAGACATGCTGCTTCTTTTTCAAAATCTGTTTTCTGCATAAATGTTACACAGTGCACTGATCATTGAGGCAATGGGGCTGATTCTGAGTTTGGAGCAAAGCAAAAAAAAAAAAACCCTAACTATTCACCTTGGTTGCACTGCAGGTGGGGCAGATGTAAAATGTGCTGATAGATTTAGATTTAAGAGCAATGTGTCCTCATATCTAAATGGCAGTGTACAAATAAAGCTGTCTAGCATGTGTGGAATACATGCAAAAGCAGGCAGTATTTACCCTGCATGCAAATATATAAATGTACAGTATAGTGGTGCTTGAAAGTTTGTGAACCCTTCAGAACTTTCTATATTTTTGTTGAAATTTGGCCTAAAACTACAGTACCTTAGATTTTCACACAAGTCTTACAAGTAGATAAAGGGAACCAAATCAAACAAATTATTAATGAGACCAAAAATTAGACGTGTTCATTTTTTTATTGAGGAAAATTATCCAACATCCCATATCTATGTATGGGAAAATGATGTGAACCTTTGCTGTCAGTATCTGTATGACCCACTTGCAGTGTCGGACTGGGGCATGAAGGGCTCACCAGAGGGATGCAGTGATACGGGCCCATACTTAGCAGTGTGGCCAGCCTACAAAGCTGGTGTGGCCAGTGTAATGCAACATATCTACCATGTATAATACAAGTGCACAGTCTGGAACCTGATCCCTAGAGGAAGGAGTGTGCCCACAGGCAGTGGGGCCTACTGGTGGTTTCCCTGGTACCCCTGTGGGCCAGTCTGACCCTGCCCACTTGTGCAGCAATAACTGCATGTAAACATTTCTGATAATTGTTGATTAGTCCTGACCATTGGCGTAGAGGAATTTTACCCCATTCCTCCAAACAAAACAGCTTCACCTCTGTTATGATGGTAGATTTCCTCCCATGAACTGCTCACTTCAGGTCCTTCCACAACATTTCAATTGGATTAAGGTCAGGACTTTAACTTGGAAATTCCAAAACTTTACACTTATTTTTCTTTAACCATTCTGTGGTCGAATGACTTGTGTGCATTCTCTTGAGACGCAGCTCATGGACAGATGTCCTGACATTTTCCTTTAGAATATTCTGGTATAATTCAGAATTCATTGTCCTATCAATGACAGCAAGTTATTAATCTGCACCTTTAGCACAGTTTTTTGCACTATGTTAAGCCCTTTTTAGGTACTGATGATTATCACTCTCGTACTGAGATAGATAGATAGATAGATAGATAGATAGATAGATAGATAGATAGATAGATAGATAGATAGATAGATAGATAGATGTGTATACTGTGTGAATAATTTACCTTCTGATGCAATCCAGCAGGCTATCAGCTCTTGGAGGCAATTGTATCATTAGGCTCACCCATAATTACATAATGCTGTAATTCGTGGGTGTATGGGAGGGGGGGGGATCCAAAATGACATCTGCAAATCATGGCATTATGCCATGAGGGTGGCAGGGCTCTGCTAGTAGTCACTCAGGAGTTTTTCTAACTACTCAGAAACCTCCCCAGCATGTGCCACTGAATATATGTATGGAAAAAGCACAACAGAGCAATGAAAATAAAAATTTTGCGAACTAAATAGCATAGAACAAACCACGGATGGGGCAAATGTACTTTCTTAATTTTTACAAGGATACAAACAATACAATAAATAAATAATTTAAAATAATACATTTAATCCTGTTATATGTTGAACGTTGATAGTATCATAGGGTTTGGAAAACAGCAGGATAAAAGCTGCACTGGAGAATTCCTTTTTGATTATGATTCAGGAAGCATTTCCAGAGTGAGATATCTATTTAGTTATGTGAGCTGTCATGTCTCTGTTTTTTCTTTTATAGGAAACCAAGTCTTCCCATGGTACCACAGTTGGCCAAGTTAATGTAGAAATGCATGCAGCTCCAGGGAAAGATCTGACCAAGATACTCAATGACATGAGAAAGGAATACGAAGCTATGGCAGAGAAAAATCGCAAAGCTGCTGAGGATTTGTTCAACAAAAAGGTAAATATTTTTGCTGTGCGGTAAAGAAAATTGACAAATCCTATAGGTACACTTACCAACTATACTTTTTTCTTGATCCTAGAGTGGAGAAGTGAAGCAAGTGATTTCTGCAGGGCAGCAGCAAGAGAAGTCACACAAGACCGAGATTACAGATCTGAAGCGCAGTCTGCAATCATTGGAAATGGAATTGCAAGCTCTTTTAGCAACGGTAAGAATTATGGCAGCTGGCAGGTAACTAGGTTTCCCATAAGTCGTCAATTGTAGGTACTGTTCAACTAACATGGAATTCTTCTTTTCTAAGAAATGTTCTATTTGTTATAAACTTGAGTAAATGAACCAATTGTAGAGGGTTGTTTTTTTTAAGTATTAAGAAATTATTTAGAGATTTCTACAATCAGTAGATGGTTTTCCATATTTTAAACCTTAATAATGCATCAATGTATGGCTTTAGAAGAATTCCAAGATACATCTACTCATTATTGATGACAAGCCAGGGGCTGAATGTAAAGCTATCAGGGTATACTTTGGATCTCAGGGTGTACGTCCCCAGCACCCTTACATCAGATGTGTTATGAAATTCTTAACTGTTTTTACATTTTAATGGTGGATGAATGAAACTTTACTACCAAGTACCAACAGAATTATAAATTCAGTTCAGCCAGAAATTATCCAACTTCTCTGACAGACATTTTGTTCTTTGCTTTTATCTGAAATGAATGCAGGGTGAACTATCAACCACTGTCCTCTTTCTAATGTGGGGTACACACTGGCATGATGGATCGGCCGTTTGACTGACCAATATAACGATTTGGTATGGGTTATGCACAAACAAAATTGTACCTACATATTTAACTGGGTGTAGTATGGTATGCCGGCTATTGGGGTCCTGGCGCACAGCATGTCGGGATTCCGGCGCTGGTATACTGTGTGCCGAGGCCCTGGCTGCCGGCAAACTGAAGACCACCCATTTAACCAATTGGCCACATGATATATCTGGCCAGAACAATCAGTCGTGAATCGTGATGTCATTGTCACTTGTTCCTGTGGCCAGCATGTGGTACGGGTGTTTGGTCCTGTGTACACACAAGAAGATGAGGTCTGCAGTACATCTGGTGTGATATATTTGTGAAAGACATCATTTACAGATATATTGTGTGTGTACACACTGCCAGATGGCCGGGACGATATATTGTTAATTGGCTGTATGAATGGTCTACAGTATCGTGCAGCGTGTACCCAGCATAACATAGAGACCTCAGGTCAGGTACCAAAACAACAAACTGACTTTATTCTTAGCTTTGCATGATGGCTGGGAGTGCATATCTGGACCGGACTGCCCATCTGGCATTTCTGGCATATGTCAGAAGGGCCGACAGGCAGATGGGCTGGTCCAGTCCCACTGTCACTTGTGAGTTTCCATAGATATAAGGGGCATGCCACAAGTCCACCCCCCACCCCCCACCACCATCCCCCGTGGGGGTGCGCGATTGCCAGGGCTGATTAGGAGCCCCAGTCCATTCCTGGTGCATATTATCAAACAGAAGTCAAACATTTTCTAGTGAGACACTCGGAACCACGTCTGTTGCAGCGACTGAAACCACGCCTTTCCCATCCCTAACACATGTTAACGGAAAAAAAACTGACATGAATTGCGTGCATGCCAATTCAAATATTGTAATATTCAACCATTATTAGATCTTCCTACAAAGTAAATCTCATTCCTTTATGGTCAGGTTTAATAAAATATTTAAAAAGGAAAAGTGGAGTTGTTGCCAATAGCACCTACACAGATTATAGCTCTCTTTTATCTAGCACATTATAGAAAAAAAACAAATCTAAAACTGAATTGGTTTGTATGGCCAAATTTTACTCTTTTCCTATTTACTGTATAAGTTTTAGTGAAGTTACCGCTTACACATTTGCTTCATGAAAACTGGCATTTTTTCATTCATCATTGTCAGTTAACAAGCCCAAACCTTGTCGCTCCATGCACCTGCCTCAGGTTGCCTCATTAAGACACCCTTGGTTACTTCACAAGAGAATTCACCATTCAGGTAGATTGCACCGCATACAGGGAGTAATTCCAAGTTGATCGCAGCAGGAATTTAGTTAGCAACTGGGCAAAACCATGTGCACTGCAGGGGGGGCAGATATAACATGTGCAGAGAGAGTTAGATTTGGGTGGGTTATTTTATTTCTGTGCAGGGTAAATAGTGGCTGCTTTATTTTTAGACTGCAAAATAGATTGCAGATTGAACACACCACACCCAAATCTAACTCTCTCTGCACATGTTATATCTGCCTCCCCTGCAGTGCACATGGTTTTGCCCAGTTGCTAACTAAATTCCTGCTGCGATCAACTTGGAATTACCCCCACAGTAAGAACATCCCAGGCCATAAATGTGAATAGAAACCTAGTCCAAAATTCAACATAATAAGTGTATTTTGTTTACAGAATATGTGTGTAGAAAATGGTAACTCAAATAACATTAAAGTCCCCACATATTTCATATTTCATATTAGAAACAATCTTTGGAGCAGACACTGACAGAAACTGAAAATGACTTCTGCTCACAAATAGCAAAGATCCAGCAGTCGATCAGCGGCCTGGAGGAGCAGCTTGAACAGATAAAACACGACGTGGAATGTGAGAAGTCTGAATATGAGACACTTCTGGATATCAAAGGCCGGCTAGAAAAGGAGATTGAGACATATCAGAAGCTTCTGGAAGGAGGGTAATGTATAAGATTATGGGGGATATTTAGCAAAACTTGGAGTGAGAAAAAGTGGAGAGAGATTAATACTAACCAGTCAGCTCCTTGTCCTATTTCAAACACAGTCTTTAAATTGCAGTTTGGAGTTGATTGGTTTGTACTTTATCTCTTCCCACGAAGTAGTACATCTCTACCTATATTTGTGAAACAGAACAGAATTAGAAAACCTGCAATACAACATGGGGGTAATTCCAAGTTGATCGCAGCAGGATTTTTGTTAGCAATTGGGAAAACCATGTGCACTGCAGGGGAGGCAGATATAACATGTGCAGAGAGAGTTAGATTTGGGTGGGTTATTTTGTTTCTGTGCAGGGTAAATACTGGCTGCTTTATTTTTACACTGCAAGTTAGATTGCAGATTGAACACACCATACCCAAATCTAACTCTCTCTGCACATGTTAAATCTGCCTCCCCTGCAGTGCACATGGGCCCTCATTCCGAGTTGTTCGCTCGCTAGCTGCTTTTAGCAGCATTGCACACGCTAAGCCGCCGCCCTCTGGGAGTGTATCTTAGCATAGCAGAATTGCAAACGAAAGATTTGCATAATTGCGAATAGAAATTTCTTTGCAGTTTCTGAGTAGCTCGGGACTTACTCTGCCACTGCGATCAGTTCAGTCAGTTTCGTTCCTGGTTTGATGTCACAAACACACCCAGCGTTCGCCCAGACACTCCCCCGTTTCTCCAGCCACTCCCGTGTTTTTCCCAGAAACGGCAGCCTTTTTCCGCACACACCCATAAAACGGCCAGTTTCCGCCCAGAAACATCCACTTCCTGTCAATCACACTCCGATCACCAGAACGATGAAAAATCCTCGTTATGCCGTGAGTAAAATACCTAACTTTTGAGTAAAATAACTACCCGCATGCGCTCTGCGAACCTTGCGCATGCGCAGTAAGCGACTAATTGCAAAATAGCGAAACTCGGCAACGAGCGAACAACGCGGAATGAGGGCCATGGTTTTGCCCAACTGCTATAAAAATTCCTGCTGCGATCAACTTGGAATTACCCCCATAATCTGTAACTTTCATATCATTGCAAATGTCCTCATATAACCCAACATTTCCTTTGCAATATCACTGGAGATGGATATGACTGCCACTATAAGACAGAGAGGCTGATTTATGAGTCTGACGCAATGTCGATGTTGGAGGTAATTTTATGCATGAGTCTAAGGGGGTAATTCAGACCTGTTTGCTAGCAAGCGATTTTTGCACTGCTGCGATCAGGTACTGTAGTCGCCACCCACATGGGAGTGTATTTTAGGTGTGCAAGTGTGTGAACACGTGTAACAGAGCTGTACAAACAGATTTTGTGCAGTCTCTGCGCAGCCCAGGACTTACTCAGCTGCTGCAAACACTTCAGCCTGTCCGGGACCGGAATTGACGTCAGGAACCCTCCCTGCAAACGCTTCGACACTTCTGCATTTTTACAAACACTCCCAGAAAACGATCCGCTTTGTACCCGTGTGATGCGCCTGCACTTTGCGGTGCATACGCATGCGCAGTTTAGACCTGATTGCCCGCTGTACGAAAACACAGCCTAGTGATCAGGTCTGAATTACCCCCTAAGTCCAGCTGCACATGCATCCTGATTGAGGGGGTGATTCAGATCTGATCGCTGCTGTGCTTTTTTGCACAGCGGGCAAGAAGGTAGTCACTGCGCATGTGTATGCACCGCAATGCACACACGTGTTTGTCAACAACAGGGCCTCTCTGGTCAGCGACGGGATGGTGTGAAAAATCTGATCATACGGGCATTCGCAAGGTGACTGACAGAAGGAAGCTGCTTGTGGGTGCTAACTGACTGTTTACTGGGAGTGTCCGGAAAAATGTAGGCGCGTCCAAGCGTTTTCAGGGAGGGTGTCTGACGTCAGCTCCGGCCCCGATAAGCCTGTTGTGATCGCACTGTAAATCCTAGTCTGCGCAGAGACTGCACAAAGTGGATTTTTGTAGCTCGGCATGCACATGCAATCGCACACTTGCACAGTGAATTTACACTCCCCCTGGAGGCGGCGACTATCCAAACGCAGGACAGCAAAGTTTGCAGCCCAGCGATCAGGTCTGAATCACCCCCAGAGTTCATACAGAGTCACAACAGTGATTTCAAAATGCAGAAGTGTTTTGAAAATGTAGTGGGCATTCCTGTGCATTGCCAGGTTAGTGACAGGAAGGTGACTATTACGATGGCTAGAGATGTTCTGTCTTACAGTATGTAGGCATGTTATGGGAGAGTCGCAGGCATGGTGCTGAAGTTGTTGCATACACAGACTCTTAATCACTTGCATTGGAGGCCATACTCAGAAGAAAGCTCTGCACTTAGCATAGAGCTGGTGCACATTTCCATGGGGTTGTCTAAAGATGCACCAAGCATGATTACAGCCTCTGGTGATGGCCATAGTTGGTTTCTCGGACATGCACATTCAGTCGCACTGATGTACACCAGGGAAGAGCTTGTAGTGGTTTTTACATAGATTTGCAGATATGAGAATGGCAAAAGACGCACACACCGACGCAGCTGTATCTTTCTCAGAATCAGCCTCAGAGCCACACAGCTGGAACACATACATTTTTCTGCTCTAGTTCCCTAGGAGAGTATAGCCTGATCTCTGAGTCAGTGTCATTTACAACCTCCCCAAAAAATCAGAGGAAGTGAGATATGATGCTAAAATTGAGCATACTGAGTAGAGGAGCATTCCAAATCATCTCTGCTCCAGGGCCAACTCTACCATTAGGCAGATTTAGGCAGCTGCCTATGGTACAAGGATCTGGAGGGCAGCCTTGAATCTGCTTATCACAAAATTAAGGATAACTCTGAAAGATGAATCCTTGTTAAACTTAATGCAGACAGCAGCTGCTGAACTTCTAAAATGCTCCCTCCACACTTCACCTGAGGGTTTGGAATGTGGGTACTGGTATGTGGTTTAGGGGAGGGGGCAGCAGGCTGATGTTTTGCCTAGGATGTCAAGAAACCTTACACCGGCACTGCTCTGTTTGCATGTTGATGATTGGCATTACATGTAATATACTGTAAATCTTTAATATTAATTTAAAAAAAAAAAATGAAAAACCGACAGCAAAATTGTGTATGTTCTTATAGGTAACGAGAGTGATCTATGTTAAAAAAAACTGGCATAAGTTTAACTGATTATCATTTATTGCAATTTATGTAATTATTATTCATATTTAACAGAGATTCTCTGACTGGGAAAGATGGAAATTCTACTCAAGCTTCCCAAACTGGGCAGACCACAACACATAGCCACAGCTCCACCCATCAGTCTTCCAATGCTTCAATCAGTCAAATTTCAAGCTCTGCTACTCCAGCTTCTCATAGTTCAAGTTCAGGAGGTGCTGGCTCTGGCAGTCACAGCTCTAGTTCAACATCATCTTCTGGAAGTACACATGGCTCTTCTGGTTCTGGTGGCCAGAGCTCCATTTCTGGCTCTGGAAGTGCAACAACTAGTGGCCAAAGCTCTAGTGCAACATCATCTGGCACTCCTGGCTCTGGAAGTGTGAGTTCTGGTAGTCAGAGCTCTAGTGCATCATCAGCTGTTTCTGGATCTGGTGGTCACAGTGGTACAGCAAGTTCAGGAAGTCACACTGCATCTGTCTCTGGAGGTAAAAACTCAGATGATAAACTGATCCCCATTATAAAGTAACGCTATAATGTTCTAAAAGTCTCATAACTATTAATTATCCATAACTCTTTTTACAGTTGCATGTGGTTCTGAAAAGCAAATACATCCTCCTTACACAAAGGAAAATGTATTTACAACAGCTGCACACATCATTTTAAAGAGGTTCTTCCCTGCAGATAACATTCATTTAGTGGCTTGTAGGTGCTCTAATTTTCTTTAAAGAAACCATCAAAGTTGTTTTGGGGTAAATCACAGATTTGTTGTCTCTGCATTGGATAATATTGTATCTAGAGAGCAGCTTTATTCTAGTATTAGTAGCAAAGATGCAATGCAAGGTTCATAACAGATTCCCACTGAGATGACAAAACAACAATTTCCATTTTCCACACATAGGAGCTCTGATAAAACGTCAATACGTTTCTCTACAGGAATTTTTAAATAATTTTATTTAGGTAAATGCTTTATGTTGCGACAACCTTATATATAGTTGATATTACTTTAAATATTTGACAATGATACATTTAAGAGGTATTGTACTGAGTGGTTTGCTAATACTATGGGATCTTTTCAGACCTGGAAGCAGCCACGCATTCACATGCATCGGCCGTATCCAGGGGGTTTGCGCAAATGCAATAGACATAGTGCATGTGCGGGATCCATCAACATGCGTCCACAAGGTGGTTGACAGCGGTGGCCATTGGGAGCATCATCTCAGCATTTTGTGGGTGCTGTCTGGACAACGCAGGCATGTCCGGACCATTGTCGGGATGTCTGCATGATGTCACACGCAGCCGCGAGAAAAAAAATGGTGCCAGACCACATGCCAGCGCAGCCAGGCTTCGCAGTTAGGGGTCAACCTCTAATCAATGCATTCACAATTAAATTGCGAATGCAAAGCGGGGAGGTGCCACACACATGGTGGGTGGCCTTGCCCTGTGCTGGGTGACCCCAGCATGTGAGTAGATGAATGCAGATTTCACTGCGGGAAGCAAGATCTGCATCCATCTCTGAATAACCCCCTATGTAAGGGTCATTTTGACAGACAGTTTCCAGGAACAAATCTTCAAAATCTAGGAATGTCTCTGCCAAATCCATAACTAAGGGTGTGTGACATGTGCAGACGCACAGAGTGCAGGGCTCTGTGGGAGGCACCTTTGCTCCCCTATGGTCCCTGCATTTGCCTAGAATGGTGCCTAGAACAGCACCCTGCAACCAGAATCACTGATGCAGCGCTGGCCAGAGCATCCTTTACATGCCTGCAGGCACCGTGCAGTCTCTGCAGCCCCACAGAGCGTCCTCAGGTCCCATCCACTTTGTGACATCCAGGGGTTCCTGTCTCCTTTGTGTCCTGATTAGCCAGGGGTGTTCAGCACAGGGATCCGGGCACCCCTGGCTCTGTTCGCTACCAGTTCCTTTTCAGTTTGGTCATGTGTGGAAGCCAGAGACTTAGGGGTAAATGCAATAGCCTTTGAGCTGCAGGCCTCAGTGACCTGCAGTGAGTCTGGCTGAGGTTTTAAAGTAGCAATCATTTAAAAGGCAAAACCAACAAGGGTTAACCAGCAGCACATAACAGTGATGTGGAAGAATGTACTGCCAGAGGCCGTCTGTATGAAACGACGTTCATCCCCTCTATTACTTGAGTTATTTAGATCAATTTCAGAAAAGTTAAACACCAGTAGAGTATTCTTTGGAATCCTAAGACAAAGGAATGCATCCTGTGGCTTTCTAGCTGCTATGGGCAAGCCCCAGCTTGCACCGTCATCCTCTGAATAGTACCTTAGAGTTCTAATTTGCAGATTTAAGGCCTAATTCAGAAAGGATTGCAAATTCTGCTAATAAGCAGAATTTGCAATCCTTTGGATTGCATGTTGGGGGCCGCCCATCACTGAGCAAGGCCGCCCAGCATGCTAACCGGCGCCTCCCCCAGTTCAAGAAGCAGAACTTGCGAACGCATTGCAATTTCTGCTTGTTAGCAGAAACTGATGGCTCCTGCCGCGCCGCTTAGCTGCATCCGCAGGAGTCCCGCCTCCTTGTAAGCAAATGCGGTGGCTGCGTGTGATGTCACGCAGCTACCGTGATCACTCCCGTTTGTCCACCTTCACCCCCGTTCGCACCACACCCCGCAACGCTTCGGCTCCACCCTGGAAACGGAGTGGTGCCACCGCCCCGCCTCTGCCTGATTGACAGGCAGAGTCGATCGCATTTTCTGCGGCCCCCCACAACCTGAATTAGGCCCTTAGATTGGATGCTGAGAACAGTCTTCAAGCTAGTCTGCAATTTAAGTGCAGAGTGATCTTTGGGCCTAATTTAGACCTAGTCGCTGCAGCGGCAGCAAACGCAGGCTCAAGGCCAGTGCAGTATGCGCACGCGCAGAAGCCACGCTGCGTGTGCACACACTTTGAGATATGACGGCATCTCATTTGTGTGATCTCCTTTGCTTGATTGACACACAGAGGCAGTTGCGGGGTGGTCGGGGGCGTGTTGGCGGTGTTGGGATGGTGTTGCGGTGGCGTGGGGGGGCAATGTCTGGACAACAGAGGCATGTCTGGACCATTGCTTGGGTGGGTTGTGGCGGCTACATGATGTCACACGCAGCTGCTGCGGTCAAAAACATGGCAGCAGGTGCGAAAGCATCGTCGTCGTGCGATGCTTTCACATGTCTGCGGTGGGGGGGGGGCGGCATGCGGGCTGGACTTGCCCTATGCTGGGTGTCCCCCCGCATGTCAAAGATTTTGATCATAGATGTGCGTTTTTTTTCACATGTACGATCAGGTCTGAATTAGGCCCTTTGTACAGTAGATCTGTTATGTTATAAAAATTCATGATATGACTAAAACTAAATCCTTCTGTATCTTGTCATCTTTATTTTAGAGCCAGTCAAAACTAAGAAAACAATAATGAAGGTTGAAACATACGTTGATGGAAAAATGGTGGACACAAAAACTGAAGAGGTCGTAGAAAAGATACATGGGTGAATGAGGAAGAGATGGGAAGATACAGTGTTTCACTTTTTGGCAGCTATTGCTATGGGTTCTTAGCTTTGGGCTTTCTTCTACTAGATATAAAAGATCACTGTTCTGTCTACAACCTTTATGAATATACTACTGAAGCAAGTTAAATTGACTCTTTGTTTTCATTTGTACAGTTACAGTCCCCATATGCACACATGATGTATGACATGTTTGTAAACTTCAACCAAATATAGATTGACAACATTAAATGTATAGTTGCATAGACTAATCAAAATTATCTCCAAACAGATTGATATAATTTAGTCGGAAAGGCCAAATATAGTCATCCAATTGCATATTGGCCCTGATATCAGATTAAGGGGTCTATTCATGTACATCACGAAAACTGAATTGTTACTTATCACTATACATCACATCGGTTCAATCGCCGGCGCCTGTGCTCCCGGGAGGCTTCAGTGGCTGCTAGTAGGTCAGGTGGCAGAGCCAGCAAAGGTGTCTGGCAGAGATCAGGGAAGCATTGAGCTTCCCTGACAAGGACTTCTCCACGGTATCCTACTCCATGAATGGCACGAAGCAGTGAAAAACCCTATTTAACACAAAACAGGGCTTTTCTCTGCTACATTAATAGACCCCTTAGTTGCTCTGTGTGAATGGTAACAACCAGACACGTGACAGTCCTGATGACAATGTGTGTTTGGCCACATATCTAGGCACCAAACAATCTTGTTACTTAAATAGTTTAAGAGCATATGGGCACATTTATTATTATTGTCATCCTTTATTTATAAATGCCAACATATTTCACATTACTGTACACTGAAGGGTTCTTCATTTAAATAAATAACAAACAGTGACATGAAACAGAAGATAAGGATGACCATATCCAAATGAGCTGACAATCTAAGACAGCTGGGGAACAATTGCTGCATATAGTACATTAGTGGAATAACATTTGTATGTGTCTGTGGCTACTGTAAAGCACAAGCATAATCAGCCTCCGGTACTGGTGATTGGCATTATCAGCCTCCGGTACTGGTGATTGGCATTACCGCCTCCGGTACTGGTGATTGGCATTACCAGCCTCCGGTACTGGTGATTGGCATTACAGGTTGAGTATCCCTTATCCAAAATGCTTGGGACCAGAGGTATTTTGGATATCGGATTTTTCCGTATTTTGGAATAATTGCATACCATAATGAGATATCATGGTGATGGGACCTAAATCTAAGCACAGAATGCATTTATGTTACATATACACCTTATACACACAGCCTGAAGGTCATTTTAGCCAATATGTTTTATAACTTTGTGCATTAAACAAAGTGTGTCTACATTCACACAATTCATTTATGTTTCATATACACCTTATACACACAGCCTGAAGGGCATTTAATACAATATTATTATTAACTTTGTGTATTAAACAAAGTTTGTGTACATTGAGCCATCAAAAAACAAAGATTTTACTGTCTCACTCTCACTCAAAAAAGTCCGTATTTTGGAATATTCCGTATTTCGGAATATTTGGATATGGGATACTCAACCTGTATCAGCCTCCGGTACTGGTGATTGGCATTATCAGCCTCCGGTACTGGTGATTGGCATTATCAGCCTCCGGTACTGGTGATTGGCATTATCAGCCTCCGGTACTGGTGATTGGCATTATCAGCCTTCGGTACTGGTGATTGGCATTATCAGCCTCCGGTACTGGTGATTGGCATTATCAGCCTCCAGTAGTGGCGATTGGCATTATCAGCCTCCCAAATTGGCGATTGGCATCTTTGCGCAGCTACCAGTGGTTTCATGGCTGGAATGAGGAGAGACAGGGGAAGACAGAGACATATAAGAAGAGCTAGTAATTGTTGCAATGTTAAGACATGTGTATACATAATTGGATGCTTTCAGGCTGGTTCAGAGACTGTGGAGCATTTTTGAGAATGATTTAAAATTATGAAACATATTTTGTCATAGTTCTAATTCATAGCTCTGATTGTGAAATACAGTACCAAGTTGAAGATTTATTGCAGGCTTTAGGGGAAACAGAATGGATCATTATACACAAACAACATCTCGGTGTGTATTTACTAAAAGTCGATTTTGAGTTCCACTTTAAAATCACTTCGTAATGTGAATTATATTTGAAGTTCTAAATGTGTTCTATTCACCAAACATCGACCAAAAATCAACCCAAAATAGACAAAATTAGTCAAAAGCATTCCTATTGGTCAAAACAGGTCACATGCACTGTATTACCCAAAAACACCTTCATTCCTGAGCTATTTTGCATATCGACAATTTTAAAAATCATTGCTGTGCCTTTCAATGTCATGATTTATGCAGAGTGCCCCACATGCTTCTCTCCCATGTTTTGTCCATCATATTGAGATTTCAGACAATTCCACATGATCTAAAATCATATAGAACTGTTTCTGATGGTTCTATTGAAAATGGTGATTTTGGGTCAACTTTTGGTTCTATTGAAGTTCTATTTTCAAATCGACTGTTAGTAAAGGAGCTTTTCCTATTGATTTCTATGGGGAAGTACTGATGGTCTATTTGAAGTTGTATTTGCTTTTGAAGTCGAATTTCTGGTGATTTTGAGGGGATATTGAGTCGTTTTTGCCTTTAGTAAATACCTGATTGTCAAATGCACCACCAAATCACCTCAAAATGACAACAGAATGGACTAAACTGAAAATCGACCTTTAGTAAATATACCCCCTGAACTTCATTTATTGACTATGACCTGTTGTGATGGAACTGCAGCTGAAATGATGACTGCCTTTGTGGTTTCTTCATTCAAATATGCTCATGCTAATTATGGATGTTCTGTTGCTTGGCTTCAGAATAACCCGATCAATGCAACTGAGCAGCAATCCACTTGTGTGGCCAAATTTCTTGCTGATACTTAGTAGCCACGCAGAACAGCCAAGTCATAATGTGTTCTAAGGGGGAGGGGGGGGGGGGGGTTCTATTTCATGCTGATACTTCCTGCAGCATTTGTATTTATTTGTACAGAATTGCGCAGACACTTCCTTACAGCTTCCCTGCAGCTGTGCAATTCCTTACAGATCAGAATCAGCCTCGCAGTGTGACACAACCTGACCTCCAGATATTTCTCATGTTAAGCATACAACTCACCAGATATAATAGTGCATGAGTTGTGAAAATAGCTGGAATCATGCCAGAAACACTTGCTGAATAATAGACGGGCCAGAGGCCAGCAAGATAGCTGCTAATGCACTTCTCTCACAGTGGTCCTTAATATAAAGTACAGTTTTTCAATTAATAGTTAAAAGGGAAAAAAAGTGTGGAGTCCCCCTTCTCTGCGCCCTCTGTGATGGCAGCTGTATCAAGGAATGTCTGTGAGAGGTTGTAGGGTGTGCAGTGCACCTGGAAACCTGCAGGCACTATAGAACAGACCCAGTGATGTGCCTGTAGTGAGCTCCCACCTACATTTTGCCCTTGTGGTATGTAAGGTTTACCTGCACTCCTATAATTTGCCTCTTCAAAGATAGGTGGGGGGGGAGTTACTGAAAACTCCAAAATCCATGTTGTCTCAGCGAGCATTCGCACTAAGCAAAACAGAATTTCATGTCCACAGTTGGATTTATGTCCAACTCTAAATAAGGTCCTGGTTGCATAAAATAATTTGATCACTGACTCCGTTCACTTCTTTCTATTTTTATTTAGCTGCAATGTTCATGGATAATGGTGGTGCAAAAGGGGGTGGAGCATAATACTTAGTTCAGCATGATAGAGTGTTGCTAAAAAATTATTTCCGACATTCTCGGGGGGTGGATCGACAGGGCAAAATATGATACTATATGGGGTGGACCGGGGGCATGGCCATGACTATGACTATGCTATGGCTATGACTGGTCCAGAATAATTAGAGTGGTTTAGAAGTATCAACCATCAGGACTGCGTCCAGAAAATGCGGGAGTAGATTTCCAGAAAGAGACAGTGGTGAATCTGCTGTCAATGTTAGGCACAAAGTAACCTGATAAATACTGGATTCTACTACACTTGGTATTCTAGACACAGTACTGATAGTTGATACTTCTAAACCACTCTAATTTTCAGGACCAGTCATACAGTCTCTAGTGACACTCCTGGTAGCTATTCTACATACAATTCACTCCTAGGGATAAATTTACTAAGATGGGAGTTCTATTTAAGATGGGATGTTGCCCATAGCAACCAATCAGATTTCAGGTATTATCTTCTAGAAGGTGCTAGGTAAATGAGAAGTAGAATCTGATTGGTTGCTATGGGCAAAATCCCACCTTAAATAGAACTCCCATCTTAGTAAATTTACCCCCTGGCCTGCATTTGAAAGACATTTCTTATATGCTAAAAGAAACCCAGGAATATGCTAGTGTATTTGTCTCGTGTATGGGAATTGAATTAATAAATTAACTAATGTCATTTCAGTTCATTGTGTGACCCGACATTTATGAATGTTTTGACCCAACAGTCACCTATAGTGGTTCACACTTTCTAACTGTTTAACCTTCCAACTAATTTAGTTGGTTTTCAGTGTTGTTTGTCTTGTAGGATAGATTATCCTTTTAATCATAACTAATAAAAATGTATTTTTAATCTTCACATTTGACTAAATACAAGAGTGCGCCCACACAAGAGTGTTCTTTTTCTCCTTTGTGACATAGACATGGTAGAATGGCCAGCTTATCAGTTACATCAGATTCTCAAAGACTAATCTGACTCAATGGATTGCTTGTTTATTTATAAAATCCTGCTGCCATTTCCCCCTCCTGCTAGTGTGGTCATTCACAGGTAGAGTTGCCACCTCATGCATCATCGATTCCTGGAGATCCCCTGCCCCTCCCCCAACAACAAGCAATGTTCATGTAAATAAAATGATGCACCTGTTGCCCTGGCTGTCACATCATTGACCTCCTTCAGAAATAACTTTTTCAATGCATTTATTAATTACATTGCAGTTATTATTTAAATGTACTGTACTCACCGAGGCTAGTGACACTGGGCACTACTAGTGCCACACTAGTAGTGTGGCACTAGTAGTGCCCAGTGTCGCTCAGCGCGGCAGACAGTGCCAGCTCTCCCAATCAGCCCTCGCTCAGTCACAGACCTGAGGGGGACAGCTGGCACTGTCTGTCTGCCGCGCTGAGTGACATTGGGCACTACTAGTGCCGCACTAGCCTAGGTGAGTACATTTAAATAATTTACTTAGATAACAAATAACCCCCTTTAGAAGACCTCCCCCACACATGAGAGCAGACAACAAATCCAGAACACACAAAATTGATCCCACTACACCAACTCAAATGTTCAAATCTTCCATAATCTTCCATAACCTTCCATATTCCAACTCCATGGGAGCAGCAAAATTAAGCCATTCACGGCCGTCCCACATGCCGCATGCACCCCTTCCAGCGCGCCCCCAGCAGTTCCACTGGTTTGTTGGCTGGTGGAGGCGGAGCTCTGCTAAGACTGACAGGTCTGTGTCAGTCAGACTTAGCAGAGCTCCGCCTCCACCAGCCCACAAACCAGTGGGACTGCTGGGGGTGCCGGTGCGTGCAGTGAGCACATAGGGGACGGGACGGCCAAACTGACACAGACCTACCTCCACTCCCGCCTCCGCTCCCAGGTCCCCTTATACCTCTCCCAGACCTGCCTCCGCTCCCAGGTCCCCTTATACCTCTCCCAGACCTGCCTCCGCTCCCAGGTCCCCTTATTCTGGGAGAATCCCAGAATCCAGATGAGGGGAAAAGCCTCCTGGAGGGTTGCCACCAAATCCTGGAGAATCCCGGAAATCCATAAAAAAAATACATAAAAATTAGTACTTTAAGTGTCTGCCTGGCCAAACTGTAGCCAAGCACACAGCAGTGTGTACTGGATTGAGGAGAAGAACTACAGCTACCAGGTAAAATGGAGGGGGACCGTGGCCCCCACTTTGCCCCTCCATCAGATCTGGGCCCGAGTAATTAGTAACCCCCCCTCCTCTCAGCTCCTCTGGTCATTTATGCAGGAGCAACACTGGAATGAGTGACAACTGGTGCACTGAACTACTCCTCCCCCCATACTCCTGACAACAAAGGTTGTGTGGCCTCGCAGGAGGGGGCGTAGTTTCATTGTCAATCCCACTTTCATCACTTTGGGGGCATGCCAAGTATTCCCAGAGATGTTGGACTGTATCCAAAGACTCATCTGCCTACATTGCTGGCTCCTTCTCTGTCACAGGAGCCAAGTGTTGCATGATAATGTCACAGTGCAGCACCTGGTCCCGGTCATTGAGAATAAGTCGGCATTCAAGAGGTGACCATGAGTGGTCAGCCAGGGTGAGGACAGTTTTTACAACCTTGGGTCCTAAGTCACTTAATTTTAATATTAATTTAATATTTAATATTAATTCAATGAATTCTTCCTAATGTTGGTTATAGGAGACTAAGGGGTATATGCAATTGCCGGCGAATCGCGGCAATTTTTCGCCCGTTTTTTAATTCGACACAATTTGACCATCGAATTCCGGCAGGTGGGTGCCAGAATTCTACATATTCAATATAAAACGGATTCGACAGTCCCGCTGTCGAAAAACGGCCGATTTGACGGATTTTGATTAGATTTTTTAAAAAAAATTAAAAACGGGAAAAAACCCGAAAAAAATTGCGTGGGGTCCCCCCTCCTAAGCATAACCAGCCTCGGGCTCTTTGAGCCGGTCCTGGTTGCCAAAATACGGGGGAAAAAATGACAGGGGATCCCCCGTATTTTAACAACCAGCACCGGGCTCTACGCCTGGTCCTGGTGCAAAAAATACGGGGGACAAAAAGAGTAGGGGTCCCGTATTTTTTGTACCAGCAACGGGGTCCACTAGCTGGACAGATAATGCCACAGCCGGGGGTCACTTATATACAGCACCCTGCGGCCGTGGCATAAAATATCCAACTAGTCACCCCTGGCCGGGGTATCCTGGAGGAGTGGGGACCCCTTCAATCAAGGGGTCCCCCCCCAGCCACCCAAGGGCCAGGGGTGAAGCCCGAGGCTGTCCCCCCCATCCAAGGGCTGCGGATGGGGGGCTGATAGCCTTTTGAAAAATGAAAGAATATTGTTTTTACCAGTAGTACTACAAGTCCCAGCAAGTCTCCCCCGAAAGCTGGTACTTGGAGAACCACAAGTACCAGCATGCGGGAGAAAAACGGGCCCGCTGGTACCTGTAGTTCTACTGGGAAAAAATACCCAAATAAAAATAGGACACAGACACCGTGAAAGTAAAAGTTTATTTCATACATGCCGACACATACATACTTACCTATGTTGACCCGCCGACTGCCACGTCTCCAATGTCGCCGATGATCCGGGGTACCTGTGAATAAAATTATACTCACCTGATCCAGTGTCCTGGTGTTTTATTATAATCCACGTACTTGGCAAAAAAAAAAAAAAAAAAAACGAACACCCGGACCAGGCGGACTGAAAGGGGTCCCATGTTTACACATGGGACCCCTTTCCCCGAATGCAGAGACCCCCCGTGACTCCTGTCACAGAAAGGTCCCTTCAGCCAATCAGGAAGCGCCACTTCGTGGCACTCACCTGATTGGTTCTGCGCGTCTAAGCTCAGACGCGCATTGCACAGCCCCCTCCATTACTTTCAATGGTGGGAACTTTGCGGTCAGCGGTGAGGTCACCCGCGGTCAGCCGCTGACCGCGGGTAACCCCACCGCTGACCGCAAAGTTCCCACCATTGAAACTAATGGAGGGAGCTGTGCGATGCGCTGTCTGCCAGCTCAGACGCGCATACAGCCAATCAGGAGAGTGCCACGAAGTGGCGCTTCCTGATTGGCTGAAGGGACCTTTCTGTGACAGGAGTCACGGGGGGTCTCTGCATTCGGGGAAAGGGGTCCCATGTGTAAACATGGGACCCCTTTCAGTCCGCCTGGTCCGGGTGTTCGTTTTTTTATTTTGACAAGTACGTGGATTATAAAAATAGATCCGGACTCTGGTTTTTGGTGAGTATAATTTTTTTTGCAGGTACCCTGGATTCTTCACTGACGAGGGGGTCGTGGCCAGTGTCGGAGTGTCAACATAGGTAAGTATGTGTGTGTCGGCAGGTGTGAAATAAAGTTTTACTCTCACGGTTTGCGTGTCCTGTTTTTATTTGGGTATTTTTTTCAGTAGAACTACAGGTACCAGCGGGCCCGTTTTTCTCCCGCATGCTGGTACTTGTGGTTCTCCAAGTACCAGCTTGCGGGGGAGGCTTGCTGGGACTTGTAGTACTACTGGAAAAAACAATATTCTTTCATTTTTCAAAAGGCTATAAGCTCCCCATCCGCAGCCCTTGGAAAGGGGGGACAGCCTCGGGATTCACCCCTGGCCCTTGGGTGGCTGGAGGGGGGGACCCCTTGATTGAAGGGGTCCCCACTCCTCCAGGCTACCCCGGCCAGGAGTGACTAGTTGCGTATTTAATGCCACGGCCGCAGGGACCAGTATAAAAGTGTCCCCCGGCTGTGGCATTATCTACCCAGCTAGTGGAGCCCAATGCTGGTGTAAAAAATACGGGGGACCCCTACTATTTTTGTCCCCCGTATTTTTTGCACCAGCACCAGGCGCAGAGCCCGGTGCTGGTTTTAAAAATACGGGGGATCCCCTGTCAGTTTTGTCCCCGGATTTTTAGAACCAGGACCGGCTCGAAGAGCCCGAGGCTGGTTATGCTTTGGAGGGGGGACCCCACGCATTTTTTTTACTGATTTTTACCCCATTCCATTTAAAAAAAAATAAAATAAAAAAATATTTGTAAAAATATATAAATAATACTTGTGCCTCCTAAATAGACAAACCATGTACCTAATCCCTTCTAATATAAATAGATATGCTATTACCAATAAAAAAAACACAAAAAAAAACATGTTTTTAAAAAAATGTAATACATTCCGCCAGCAAAGTGTGGCGGATTAATAATTACGAATTTACTGTCTAAAAACACTGTTGTCGAATTTACAATCTTCAATTGAATATACTTTTGTCGAACTGCCGCATTTGTACCATTGCAGAAATGTCGAATTTGACAAATGTCGAATTTCAAAAAGTCGAATTGGAAAGTCCGTTTTTTTGACGAAAAATACTGAATTGCATTGTCGAATTTTTTTTTTGGGCGAAAATGTCCCGTTTTTCGACATTTTCGGGAATTCGACAGCAATTGCATATACCCGATAGGGTTATATTTACTAAGGTGTGAGTTTTTTTAGAAATTGAAAAGTTACAAATAGCCACCAATCAGATTCTAGCTATTATATTGTAGAAGCAGCTAGATAAATGTTAAGTGGAATCTGATTGGTTGCTATATACCCCATATTTGGACTGGAGTTAGATTTGCCTATATAACTTATAGGAGCCCACCAAGTGCTGACAGGTACTATAATGTGTTCCTTGGTTTAGGGATGTTGTGAAGATCTCCCACTGGGATAATGCCTCTGTGTCAATTTACGTGTAAAACAGTACTTCCAGGACAGGACATGACTCACAGCATAAAATGCACACTTTCCCCTTAGGTGATAAAGTTACTTTACAGTTACTATGAGAGGGAAGCTAGGCTTTGAAGTCATTTTAGCATTCCAATATTGATCTGTGTGTTGGCTGTCATAGAATAAACTATAACTGCCTACTTTGAAAAAGCATTTCAGGGAAATTGTGAAATCAACAGCTATGCACTGTCTCACTGTGTGAGAGAAGGACTGTGGTCTGCAGCACTTTTGTGGCACTACTGTGACTGCGTCAGTGAAGGACTGTGGGCTGCAGCACTTTTGTGGCACTACTGTGACTGCGTCAGAGAAGGACTGTGGGCTGCAACACTTTTGTGGCACTACTGTGACTGCATCAGTGAAGGACTGTGGGCTGCAGCACTTTTGTGGCACTACTGTGACTGTGTGAGAGAAGGACTGTGGTCTGCAGCACTTTTGTGGCGCTACTGTGACTGCGTCAGAGAAGGACTGTGGTCTGCAGCACTTTTGTGGCACTACTGTGACTGCGTCAGTGAAGGACTGTGGGCTGCAGCACTTTTGTGGCACTACTGTGACTGCGTCAGTGAAGGACTGTGGGCTGCAACACTTTTGTGGCACTACTGTGACTGCATCAGTGAAGGACTGTGGGCTGCAGCACTTTTGTGGCACTACTGTGACTGTGTGAGAGAAGGACTGTGGTCTGCAGCACTTTGTGGCACTACTGTGACTGTGTGAAAGAAGTACTGTGGTCTGCAGCACTTTTGTGGCACTACTGTGACTGTGTCAGTGAAGGACTGTGGGCTGCAGCACTTTTGTGGCACTACTGTGACTGTGTGAGAGAAGGACTGTGGGCTGCAGCACTTTTGTGTCACTACTGTGACTGTGTCAGTGAAGGACTGTGGGCTGCAGCACTTTTGTGGCACTACTGCGACTGTGTGAGAGAAGGACTGTGGTCTGCAGCACTTTTGTGGCACTACTGTGACTGTGTCAGTGAAGGACTGTGGGCTGCAGCACTTTTGTGGCACTACTGTGACTGTGTGAGAGAAGGACTGTGGACTGCAGCACTTTTGTGGCACTACTGTGACTGCGTCAGTGAAGGACTGTGGGCTGAAGCACTTTTGTGGCACTACTGTGACTGCATCAGTGAAGGACTGTGGGCTGCAGCACTTTTGTGGCACTACTGTGACTGCGTCAGTGAAGGACTGTGGGCTGCAGCACCATTGTGGCACTACTATGACTGTGTCAGTGAAGGACTGTGGGCTGCAGCACTTTTGTGGCACTACTGTGACTGTGTGAGAGAAGGACTGTGGGCTGAAGCACTTTTGTGGCACTACTGTGACTGTGTCAGTGAAGGACTGTGGGCTGCAGCACTTTTGTGGCACTACTGTGACTGTGTGAGAGAAGGACTGTGGGCTGCAGCACTTTTGTGGCACTACTGTGACTGCGTCAATGAAGGACTGTGGGCTGAAGCACTTTTGTGGCACTACTGTGACTGAATCAGTGAAGGACTGTGGACTGCAGCACTTTTGTGGCACTACTGTGACTGTGTGAGAGAAGGACTGTGGTCTGCAGCACTTTTGTGGCACTACTGTGACTGTGTCAGTGAAAGACTGTGGGCTGCAGCACTTTTGTGGCACTACTGTGACTGTGTGAGAGAAGGACTGTGGGCTGCAGCACTTTTGTGGCACTACTGTGACTGCGTCAGTGAAGGACTGTGGGCTGAAGCACTTTTGTGGCACTACTGTGACTGCATCAGTGAAGGACTGTGGGCTGCAGCACTTTTGTGGCACTACTGTGACTGCGTCAGTGAAGGACTGTGGGCTGCAACACCTTTGTGGCACTACTATGACTGTGTCAGTGAAGGACTGTGGGCTGCAGCACTTTTGTGGCACTACTGTGACTGTGTGAGAGAAGGACTGTGGTCTGAAGCACTTTTGTGGCACTACTGTGACTGTGTGAGAGAAGGACTGTGGGCTGCAGCACTTTTGTGGCACTACTGTGACTGCGTCAGTGAAGGACTGTGGGCTGCAGCACCTTTGTGGCACTACTACGACTGTGTCAGTGAAGGACTGTGGGCTGCAGCACTTTTGTGGCACTACTGTGACTGTGTGAGAGAAGGACTGTGGGCTGAAGCACTTTTGTGGCACTACTGTGACTGTGTCAGTGAAGGACTGTGGGCTGCAGCACTTTTGTGGCACTACTGTGACTGCGTCAATGAAGGACTGTGGGCTGAAGCACTTTTGTGGCACTACTGTGACTGCATCAGTGAAGGACTGTGGGCTGCAGCACTTTTGTGGCACTACTGTGACTGTGTGAGAGAAGGACTGTGGTCTGCAGCACTTTTGTGGCACTACTGTGACTGTGTGAGAGAGACTGTGGGCTGAAGCACTTTTGTGGCACTACTGTGACTGCGTCAGTGAAGGACTGTGGGCTGAAGCACTTTTGTGGCACTACTGTGACTGTGTGAGAGAAGGACAGTGGGCTGCAGCACTTTTGTGGCACTACTATGACTATGTCAGACTGTGAAGGGCTGTGAGCTGCACCACTCCTATGCATACTTGCCTACCTGACCCTCTCCATGAGTGAGAAAATGCTCTGTTCCTGGACTTTCCTGGTAATGTATGATTGCCATCACCTGTGGTGAGCTAGTTAATTGATAAGAAAGGTGTTTCACCACAGGTGATGGCAATCATACATTACCAGGAAAGTCCAGAAACAGAGCATTTTCTCCCTCATGGAGAGGGTCAGGTAGGCAAGTATGCTCCTATGACTGTCAGTGAAGTGCTGTGGGCTGCAGCACTTTTGTGGCACTACTGTGACTGCGTCAGTGAAGGACTGTGGGCTGCAACACTTTTGTGGCACTACTGTGACTGTGTGAGAGAAGGACTGTGGTCTGCAGCACTTTTGTGGCACTACTGTGACTGTGTCAGTGAAGGACTGTGGGCTGCAGCACTTTTGTGGCACTACTGTGACTGTGTGAGAGAAGGACTGTGGGCTGCAGCACTTTTATGTCACTACTGTGACTGTGTCAGTGAAGGACTGTGGGCTGCAGCACTTTTGTGGCACTACTGTGACTGCATCAGTGAAGGACTGTGGGCTGCAGCACTTTTGTGGCACTACTGTGACTGTGTGAGAGAAGGACTGTGGGCTGCAGCACTTTTATGTCACTACTGTCACTGCGTCAGTGAAGGACTGTGGGCTGCAGCACTTTTGTGGCACTACTGTGACTGCATCAGTGATGGACTGTGGGCTGCAGCACTTTTGTGGCACTAGTGTGACTGCGTCAGTGAAGGACTGTGGGCTGCAGCACCTTTGTGGCACTACTGTGACTGTGTCAGTGAAGGACTGTGGGCTGCAACACTTTTGTGGCACTACTGTGACTGTGTGAGAGAAGGACTGTGGTCTGCAGCACTTTTGTGGCACTACTGTGACTGTGTCAGTGAAGGACTGTGGGCTGCAGCACTTTTGTGGCACTACTGTGACTGTGTGAGAGAAGGACTGTGGGCTGCAGCACTTTTATGTCACTACTGTGACCGTGTCAGTGAGGGACTGTGGGCTGCAGCACTTTTGTGGCACTACTGTGACTGCATCAGTGAAGGACTGTGGGCTGCAGCACTTTTGTGGCACTACTGTGACTGTGTGAGAGAAGGACTGTGGGCTGCAGCACTTTTATGTCACTACTGTGACTGCGTCAGTGAAGGACTGTGGGCTGAAGCACTTTTGTGGCACTACTGTGACTGCATCAGTGAAGGACTGTGGGCTGCAGCACTTTTGTGGCACTAGTGTGACTGCGTCAGTGAAGGACTGTGGGCTGCAGCACTTTTGTGGCACTACTGTGACTGTGTGAGAGAAGGACTGATCTGAAGCACTTTTGTGGCACTACTGTGACTGTGTGAGAGGACTGTGGGCTGAAGCACTTTTGTGGCACTACTGTGACTGCGTCAGTGAAGGACTGAGGGCTGAAGCACTTTTGTGGCACTACTGTGACTGCGTCAGTGAAGGACTGTGGGCTGCAACACTTTTGTGGCACTACTGTGACTGCATCAGTGAAGGACTGTGGGCTGCAGCACTTTTGTGGCACTACTGTGACTGTGTGAGAGAAGGACTGTGGTCTGCAGCACTTTTGTGGCGCTACTGTGACTGCGTCAGTGAAGGACTGTGGTCTGCAGCACTATTGTGGCACTACTGTGACTGCGTCAGTGAAGGACTGTGGGCTGCAGCACTTTTGTGGCACTACTGTGACTGCGTCAGTGAAGGACTGTGGGCTGCAACACTTTTGTGGCACTACTGTGACTGCGTCAGTGAAGGACTGTGGGCTGCAGCACTTTTGTGGCACTACTGTGACTGTGTGAGAGGACTGTGGGCTGAAGCACTTTTGTGGCACTACTGTGACTGCGTCAGTGAAGGACTGAGGGCTGAAGCACTTTTGTGGCACTACTGTGACTACGTCAGTGAAGGACTGTGGGCTGCAACACTTTTGTGGCACTACTGTGACTGCATCAGTGAAGGACTGTGGGCTGCAGCACTTTTGTGGCACTACTGTGACTGTGTGAGAGAAGGACTGTGGTCTGCAGCACTTTTGTGGCGCTACTGTGACTGCGTCAGTGAAGGACTGTGGTCTGCAGCACTTTTGTGGCACTACTGTGACTGCGTCAGTGAAGGACTGTGGGCTGCAGCACTTTTGTGGCACTACTGTGACTGCGTCAGTGAAGGACTGTGGGCTGCAACACTTTTGTGGCACTACTGTGACTGCATCAGTGAAGGACTGTGGGCTGCAGCACTTTTGTGGCACTACTGTGACTGTGTGAGAGAAGGACTGTGGTCTGCAGCACTTTTGTGGCACTACTGTGACTGTGTGAAAGAAGGACTGTGGTCTGCAGCACTTTTGTGGCACTACTGTGACTGTGTCAGTGAAGGACTGTGGGCTGCAGCACTTTTGTGGCACTACTGTGACTGTGTGAGAGAAGGACTGTGGGCTGCAGCACTTTTGTGTCACTACTGTGACTGTGTCAGTGAAGGACTGTGGGCTGCAGCACTTTTGTGGCACTACTGTGACTGTGTGAGAGAAGGACTGTGGTCTGCAGCACTTTTGTGGCACTACTGTGACTGTGTCAGTGAAGGACTGTGGGCTGCAGCACTTTTGTGGCACTACTGTGACTGTGTGAGAGAAGGACTGTGGACTGCAGCACTTTTGTGGCACTACTGTGACTGCGTCAGTGAAGGACTGTGGGCTGAAGCACTTTTGTAGCACTACTGTGACTGCATCAGTGAAGGACTGTGGGCTGCAGCACTTTTGTGGCACTACTGTGACTGCGTCAGTGAAGGACTGTGGGCTGCAGCACCTTTGTGGCACTACTATGACTGTGTCAGTGAAGGACTGTGGGCTGCAGCACTTTTGTGGCACTACTGTGACTGTGTGAGAGAAGGACTGTGGGCTGAAGCACTTTTGTGGCACTACTGTGACTGTGTCAGTGAAGGACTGTGGGCTGCAGCACTTTTGTGGCACTACTGTGACTGTGTGAGAGAAGGACTGTGGGCTGCAGCACTTTTGTGGCACTACTGTGACTGCGTCAATGAAGGACTGTGGGCTGAAGCACTTTTGTGGCACTACTGTGACGGCATCAGTGAAGGACTGTGGGCTGCAGCACTTTTGTGGCACTACTGTGACTGTGTGAGAGAAGGACTGTGGTCTGCAGCACTTTTGTGGCACTACTGTGACTGTGTCAGTGAAAGACTGTGGGCTGCAGCACTTTTGTGGCACTACTGTGACTGTGTGAGAGAAGGACTGTGGGCTGCAGCACTTTTGTGGCACTACTGTGACTGCGTCAGTGAAGGACTGTGGGCTGAAGCACTTTTGTGGCACTACTGTGACTGCATCAGTGAAGGACTGTGGGCTGCAGCACTTTTGTGGCACTACTGTGACTGCGTCAGTGAAGGACTGTGGGCTGCAACACCTTTGTGGCACTACTATGACTGTGTCAGTGAAGGACTGTGGGCTGCAGCACTTTTGTGGCACTACTGTGACTGTGTGAGAGAAGGACTGTGGTCTGAAGCACTTTTGTGGCACTACTGTGACTGTGTGAGAGAAGGACTGTGGGCTGCAGCACTTTTGTGGCACTACTGTGACTGCGTCAGTGAAGGACTGTGGGCTGCAGCACCTTTGTGGCACTACTACGACTGTGTCAGTGAAGGACTGTGGGCTGCAGCACTTTTGTGGCACTACTGTGACTGTGTGAGAGAAGGACTGTGGGCTGAAGCACTTTTGTGGCACTACTGTGACTGTGTCAGTGAAGGACTGTGGGCTGCAGCACTTTTGTGGCACTACTGTGACTGCGTCAATGAAGGACTGTGGGCTGAAGCACTTTTGTGGCACTACTGTGACTGCATCAGTGAAGGACTGTGGGCTGCAGCACTTTTGTGGCACTACTGTGACTGTGTGAGAGAAGGACTGTGGTCTGCAGCACTTTTGTGGCACTACTGTGACTGTGTGAGAGAGACTGTGGGCTGAAGCACTTTTGTGGCACTACTGTGACTGCGTCAGTGAAGGACTGTGGGCTGAAGCACTTTTGTGGCACTACTGTGACTGTGTGAGAGAAGGACAGTGGGCTGCAGCACTTTTGTGGCACTACTATGACTATGTCAGACTGTGAAGGGCTGTGAGCTGCACCACTCCTATGCATACTTGCCTACTTGACCCTCTCCATGAGGGAGAAAATGCTCTGTTCCTGGACTTTCCTGGTAATGTATGATTGCCATCACCTGTGGTGAGCTAGTTAATTGATAAGAAAGGTGTTTCACCACAGGTGATGGCAATCATACATTACCAGGAAAGTCCAGAAACAGAGCATTTTCTCCCTCATGGAGAGGGTCAGGTAGGCAAGTATGCTCCTATGACTGTCAGTGAAGTGCTGTGGGCTGCAGCACTTTTGTGGCACTACTGTGACTGCGTCAGTGAAAGACTGTGGGCTGCAACACTTTTGTGGCACTACTGTGACTGTGTGAGAGAAGGACTGTGGTCTGCAGCACTTTTGTGGCACTACTGTGACTGTGTCAGTGAAGGACTGTGGGCTGCAGCACTTTTGTGGCACTACTGTGACTGTGTGAGAGAAGGACTGTGGGCTGCAGCACTTTTATGTCACTACTGTGACTGTGTCAGTGAAGGACTGTGGGCTGCAGCACTTTTGTGGCACTACTGTGACTGCATCAGTGAAGGACTGTGGGCTGCAGCACTTTTGTGGCACTACTGTGACTGTGTGAGAGAAGGACTGTGGGCTGCAGCACTTTTATGTCACTACTGTCACTGCGTCAGTGAAGGACTGTGGGCTGCAGCACTTTTGTGGCACTACTGTGACTGCATCAGTGATGGACTGTGGGCTGCAGCACTTTTGTGGCACTAGTGTGACTGCGTCAGTGAAGGACTGTGGGCTGCAGCACCTTTGTGCACTACTGTGACTGTGTCAGTGATGGACTGTGGGCTGCAACACTTTTGTGGCACTACTGTGACTGTGTGAGAGAAGGACTGTGGTCTGCAGCACTTTTGTGGCACTACTGTGACTGTGTCAGTGAAGGATTGTGGGCTGCAGCACTTTTGTGGCACTACTGTGACTGTGTGAGAGAAGGACTGTGGGCTGCAGCACTTTTATGTCACTACTGTGACTGTGTCAGTGAGGGACTGTGGGCTGCAGCACTTTTGTGGCACTACTGTGACTGCATCAGTGAAGGACTGTGGGCTGCAGCACTTTTGTGGCACTACTGTGACTGTGTGAGAGAGGGACTGTGGGCTGCAGCACTTTTATGTCACTACTGTGACTGCGTCAGTGAAGGACTGTGGGCTGAAGCACTTTTGTGGCACTACTGTGACTGCATCAGTGAAGGACTGTGGGCTGCAGCACTTTTGTGGCACTACTGTGACTGCGTCAGTGAAGGACTGTGGGCTGCAGCACCTTTGTGGCACTACTATGACTGTGTCAGTGAAGGACTGTGGGCTGCAGCACTTTTGTGGCACTACTGTGACTGTGTGAGAGAAGGACTGGTCTGAAGCTCTTTTGTGGCACTACTGTGACTGTGTGAGAGGACTGTGGGCTGAAGCACTTTTGTGGCACTACTGTGACTGCGTCAGTGAAGGACTGAGGGCTGCAACACTTTTGTGGCACTACTGTGACTGTGTGAGAGGACTGTGGGCTGAAGCACTTTTGTGGCACTACTGTGACTGCGTCAGTGAAGGACTGAGGGCTGAAGCACTTTTGTGGCACTACTGTGACTGTGTGAGAGAAGGACAGTGGGCTGCAGCACTTTTGTAGCACTACTATGACTATGTCAGACTGTGAAGGGCTGTGAGCGGCACCACTCCGTCCTATGACTGTCAGTGAAGTGCTGTGGGCTGCAGTGATGCAAGGCACTGTGTTGTGTGTTTATTGCAGGCACTGTGTTGAAAAAAATTAAAATAAAACTGTTAAAAACTTACGTTCACTAGATAAAAATTTGCCACCATTACTAGAATCACAATGTTGTTCAGGTTCAGACATTATGTTGTAAAATAATAATGTTTATTAGGTGACAGTGTGACACCATTACTAAAAGCACTTTGAGTCGCAGTGTGTAAAAAAATAAAATGTGCATTTTCTGAAATCCAAACCCACCCAAATGTATAATTTCTGAGTAGTTCCGAGTCTGTGCTTGGGTTTTCTTGTCAGTCTCAGATTTCAAAATGTCATGTGGTTTGGTTTCTATAAAAGCCTTTCTCTCTCTGTTTCAGGTTCCATGCCACAGAGGATGCCAGATGGTTAGGGTGTGAGCAGTTTCGGACTGGGGCATGAAGGGACCATCGGGGGAATGCTTTTGTAGGGGCCCATGCTTAAGGGTGTGGCCAGGCACCAATTACAGAGTACATGTTCTATGCCCTTTGATAAATATATAATAAACCATATTCTTGTGGAGTATAATGTACTATATGTATAATGCATAATTCAAGTGCACCAGGATAGAGTCTGGAACCTGATCCCTAGAGGAGGAGGAGGGCCCACAGGCCGTGGGTCCCACCGGGGGTTTCCCCTATTCCCCAGTCTGCCAGTCCAACCCTGAGTGTGGGACTGTAGGCAACAGCACTGTGACTGTGTCAGTGAAGGGCTGTGGGTTGCAGCACTACTGTGATAGACTGTGAAGGACTGTGGGCTACAGCACTACTGTGATAGACTGTGAAGGACTGTGGGCTGCAGCACTACTGTGATAGACTGTGAAGGACTGTGGGCTGCAGCACTACTGTGATAGACTGTGAAGGGCTGTGGGTTGCAGCACTACTGTGACTGTGTCAGACTGTGAAGGACTGTGGGCTGCAGCACTACTGTGATAGACTGTGAAGGACTGTGGGCTGCAGCACTACTGTGATAGACTGTGAAGGATGTGGGTTGCAGCACTACTCTGACTGACTACTGTGACTGTGTCAGACTGTGAAGGGCTGTGGGCAGCAGCACTACTATGACTGCGTCAGTGAAGGGCTGTGGGCTGCAGCACTACTGTGACTGTGTCATACTGTGAAGGGCTGTGAGCTGCAGTAATACTGAGGCATTAGTGGCGGATTTAGGGGTGAAGGCTCATGTCAACCTTTTTCTATGTCGACCGTGTTCATGTCGACCTTTTGTACGTGTCAACCTATTTATGGTGTCGACATAAGGTGTGTCGACCAATTGGTGTTGACCTAAGTGGTGTCGACCTAATTGGTGTTGACCTTGAGTCCCAGACCCATTGTAAAATGCATATTATTATGGATGTACAGTAATTTATACTAGTCTTTTGCATAAAATTTGTCTAACTCAGCAACAGCCCCTGAGTCACTTACTGGTGGAAACCATTAACTTATAAACATACTCTGCTGCTCTGTTGCATCTCTGCATGATGAGATGGCTCAGCAGAAGCAAAGCTCAACCTCTTCCCTCAGAAGATGCCCAGCCACAGTAACTTCTAGTGGAGGCTGGTTTCAGTGTAGGGATGGCCATTGACCATCGATGATTTGAAGTCATCTATGGTCTATGACCAATGGTGAATAATTTTACCATCGATGGGGGAGAACCAGATGGTTTCCCACCATCAATGGTTTAGAGCTAACAAATGTATTTATTTTTTACTCCAAGTGTCAGATCACAGAGCTTAGCTCTGCCCCTGACATCTGTGAAGCCCCAGCCCTGGGCTCTGGTTGGCCCACAGCTCATTTAACATTAATGTACAGTAGGTGTGAACATTGGTGGGTAAAACCATTGATGGTTCCCTTATAGATGGTTTTACACCATAAAGGAGGAACAACAAACTGCAAGGAAGATGGATAGAGCCAGTGTTGCTGCAGCATTGCCAGCATCACACACATGGCACTGTAAACGCCTTAAGATGGTGAGTAACAACAGTAATTAGTTTCAAGATCAGAACATGGTACTGGTGTATTTATAATGGATGCAGTGTGTGCCGTGCACATGGGCCCCCGGGGTCCATGGGGACCCACACCGCACACCCTGCAAACATTATTTTTAATACTCACCCTCCAGAGTCCCACGGTGCAGCTACAGCGCTGACGAAATCACTGGGAAAATGGTGTAGCGCTATTTTCCCGGTGTTTCTCGCATGTGCAATGGGAAAACCATTGGGAAAATGGACACCGTGCCATTTTCATGGAGATCTGCGCATGCACTCTAGACTCTGGGACAGAGCTCAACAGCGCTGCTGGCTAGAGTGTGGGCCCAGACGGAACCTGTACATGGGCCTCCTCCTCTCTAGATACTCCCTTGGAACATAGGGTACACTAAAAATGGTGCTGCCAGCTGTTTGCATTACCATCAGAGCATGTCTGTGATCTGGGCCCCTGCATACTATCACTGGTGCCGCTGGCAGTTTGCATTACCATCGAAGTATGTCTTCAGTCCAGTCCTTTGTATGTCTCCTCTCTGGTGGTGGTGACGGGTTCTGTGTGTGAGGCTTGCGGTGGAGGAAGGGACTGTCCAGGAAGCTCTATTCATCTCCATTCACACATGCCGCTGCTAAGCTGAATGAAGCCTCCTGGACAGTCACTGTCACCGCCGGAGTCTCCTGCACAGCCCCCGCCTCCAGAGACATGCAAAGGAACTGTACAGCAAACATGCATCAATTACTATTGAAAACCACAACAGAATATGCTGTGCTATATATGAAACTTCATAAATCAATAATGATAATGCAAACACCTGGTAGCTCCAGTGGTAGTGTCCCCCATGTTCTGAACTTGAACCCAGCAATTACAGTTTGTTTATATAAGAAATCAGTTCAGCAGGGGATAAAAATAAAATGACACTGATTAACACTGAGGGACCTGTATAAGGACAGCTCTTTCAGTTCTCTCTGTGTTTTTTTTAAATCCCCCACTCATTAAGGTCCTTTTTTCTTCCTCCTTAGGACCCCAGACCAATCACGGAGGAGTTTATGCAACAGGTACTAAGAATAAAGCAAAGCACTTTTATTCCAAATTGTTTTTCCAACCACAGACTGTACTTCTAAAACACACACACAGGATGACAGTGTCCCCTTCCCATGTGCACACTTTAAGCACAAGCAATATAGGTGATATCAGTATTATCTGGAACAGTCTGTAAAATACACATGTGGTATCATAAGGAGAGATCCAGTAATAATCTTACATAGTTTGTGAATATGTCACAGTGAGGTGAAGTTCTGGGCATGTGCATTCTCTCACGAGTCACTCAGGCCGAGAGTTAAGGGACAGTAGTCTGCAATCTACTTGACAAGTCTAATGAACAGTGTATACAAGTGTAAGCAACAGTGTTGGTAAAGTGGAAAGAGTTTGCAGATTGTCCCCTATTCCCTCCCAGAATGAGATACTGCGGACATGCTTGAATGCCCCTAGTCATTCCAAATGCCCTAGGCAATTGCTTATATTGCCTATAGATAAGGCCGGCTTTGATTGGTACTGCAGTCACCCATCTGTGAGCTTATTCAAATGACACTAAAAACACCTTCCCTGGTGTACATTCGTGTGGACGAATGTGCAAATACAGAGATGCCCACTTTTAGCGCCCGTGCATACTGTAATACCGATTGGTGCATCCTTCTAAACACCATCCATACTTTGACTGCTTTTGTAATAGCTGGCCACTCCTCTCTTATGGTTGGCAACAACCCTTACGGAAACTGAACTCACTCCTTACTGGACCCCTATTTCCCTGGTGTGCACTTCATGCCCCTGTCTGACACTGTAGAGCAGGCTTTTTCAACCAGTGTGCCATGGCACACTAGTGTGCCGCGACCAGTTGCAAGTTGTGCCGCAGAGCCAGAGCAGCTTCCTGCACCTTCAGAGTGAACTGTTGGCCCGGGCTCTTCTTAGAGGATCAGTCCTGCTCTGGCTGTGACGTATGCCTTGAAGACGCGGCGGTGTGATATCATAGGTCAAGGCCGCCGCGTCTCACCACCCTGCCAGCCCACCCGCCTGCATACACATCTTCCAGTTCCTGCCTGCATACACAGCTTTCCTTGCCCACCCACATCCACACCTGCCCTACCGCCCGCTGCTCAGTATTCGCAGCACTCCACTATGAACAACCCCCGCCACTGAGGGACACGGAGGACGACAGCTTACCGGTAGTGGCTAATATTTGATATTTTTTTTCTCTTGTGGGGAACAATAGGATTTATGTGGGGAGAATAAGGATTTATGGATTTATGGGGGGAACAATGTGAATAATTCATGTGGGGAGCAGTAGGATTTATGTAGGGAGCAATATGATTTATGTGGGGAGCAATGTGATTGTTTTTTCTGTGTAGGCCAATGTATGTGTGGATTTTTTTTTTTACTATGAGGGCCAATGTGTGTTTTTTGTTTTTTTATGTTGGGAACTGATGGTGTGCCTCGACAATTTTAAAATATTGTTCAGTGTGCCGCTAATAAAAAAAGGTTGAAAATCACTGCTGTAGAGGGATTAATTTGTCAGCAGCAGTAAATTATTTATCTATAAAAGAAAGTCCCTCCTTAATCCAATCACACTCTACAATCTCTAGCAGTTCATTAAATCTCATTTAGATTTACTATGAAATTTGGCAGATGCTTTAATGTTGTCTAATCATGTTCACATTGAATTTAGCAAACTCCTATACCTCAGGATATAGATAACTCACATACACTGAAAAAAGAAAAGCAACACCCTAAACTAGTAATTTTAGAGCAATAAATGAAGAAAGGCACTAAATATTAGCCTCTCAGCCATACAACAAGCTAAAACCTTATCTCATCACAATTATTGAGAGACTAAGATCTGCAGTTATAGATTTAGGCATTATATTAAACCGAGAGCCTCTAATATAAATGGAAATTTAGATATCACCATTGGTGAATTTCCCACTAGGCACATGAGGCACGTGCCAGGGGTGTCACTTGCTGGGAGAACAGCACAACATGCTCACTTGCATGAGAGCACTGATAGTCTGATGGGCAAGTGAGGCCAGGAGACACTTTTTTTTTTTTGCTGTCATTGCGACTTAGTTTTTTATTTTGTAACTGATGAGGGAGGAGGGGGCAGTGGTCAGTAAACTGTGGTTGTGCTGGTGGTGGCGGGTGGGGGGGATGCAGTTGGTGCATCTTTGACAGTCAGGAGGCTCAATCTTGAAGGGTGCAGTGACATGATGGGGGGTGACCGATAATGTTGTGCCTAAATTTGCATATCACAAGTAGGTTTGACTAGGTCTCCTTATGTGTTACTTACAATTACAATAGTGTTATGTTTATTGAACTTGCTTACAATGCAGTTTTGAACTTTGTACTTTTTATGCACCAGTTAAATAATAATAAAAATAATAATGATAGGGCAAGTGACAGTAGACTGTTGTGGACATAAAACTTAATGTGTACACAGCCATGGGAACTGCAGGATTTTTAGGGGGGGGTCACAGATGTAGCCATGCTCAACCACCCTGTGTACGCATCGCGGCATAGATGGTGCGACTCGTGTGCGCACACCTTACACTTCTATGGAGCGAATGCCAGCTGCTACTAGTCGCAGCTTGACGTACCCTGCACTTTGCTGCGATGCGTATGCTCATGCATACACATTGTGACATCGATGAGTGTGGCTACATCTACTTTTATAATATATAAATCCCCATGTGTGTGCACACACATACAGAGCCAAGGGAGACATGGAGAGGGACAGAGAGAGAGAAAGAGGCATGGAGGGAGGGAGGGGGGGCATGGGGAGGGAGAGAGAGAAAGGCATGGAGAGAGGGGGCATTGGGTAAAAGAGAGGGGGGACATGGGAAGAGAGAGGGGGGGGGGCATGGGGAGAGAGAGATATCAGCAGCAGCACAATGAGGAGAGGTGCCCCGAAGAGCAGTTACCTAGAAGTCAGGAGGAGGCCCAGTTGTCCTACCAGCTAGGCGACCAGGATGTGTAGAGTCTCTGGCGGCTCCCCGCAGCCCACAAGACTTAGGCAGCCATGAGAAGATAGGCAGAGACATGGGAGGAGGAGAGGGAGAGGCAGAGACGCAGGTAGATGAGGGAGATAGGCAAAGATGCGGGAAGAGGAGGGGATAGGCAGAGACCCGGCTGGGCCAATGCAGGACTTTGTAAGATGAGGAGCCTACTTACCTGACTTTACTTTTGTATAGCTAGGTGCCCTAACCCCCAGCTTGAGCTCTATCAGTCAGTTGCACCGATTGATCGGCAGGTTGTCTCAACCTCTGCCTTCGTCAATTCACTTTCTACACTGTCCGCTTCCACATAGCTATTGTACATGCACACCACCTTACTCCAACATTAGAACCCACTAACTGTATGTGCAGAATGAGGGGTGTTGGAATTCATGTCTCTCACATGCATCTCCAATAGAGCCCAGATTCTCAGCCTATAACAGAGGCATGTTATCACTTTATTGTCATCACTGCTCCGTGAACTACCATGAGCTCTTCCATACCATTTCTGGGGAGTTTAAAAATGACAATGAATCAATTCATTTTGTGAACTAGCAGACTGAATGCACTCAAAATGAATATACTTCCTCACTTGCTTTATTTTGTCTGGCTTTTTCAGTGCATGTCCCCTCCAAATAGAGATATTTGTGGGTTCAAATGTACCCGGATTTACCCAGATCCTTTTCCCGGTGTTGGCATGGTGACCGCTGGGATCCCGAGTGGCGGTCACATGACCGCATCCCTTCAAAACGGCATCTTATTGGCTTTCAGATGTCACATGTTTTGGAGCCAAAAAGAGAAATCCGGATAAATCCAAACTTGCATTAATTTTTGCGTTAAGTACTGAGTAAATACAAGCCCGCACACCTCTACCTCCAAGACCCTCCTTTACCTTCAGAGTAAATTAACCACTTTCTATGCTCTAGAAAGAGATGGCAGGAGAAAATGTGAGTTTTACTTAAACCAACAAAGAAAGGTTTCCTGTGGTTACTGTTTTATTTCTGTGCTGCTCACACTACGCAAGTGGTACTCTGGCACTCTGATCATGCTTCTCGACTTTGGGTCCAAAAGGAATCTGAAATTATTAATTTTGTTTCTGTTTTACCCTTGCTATGGTCCCGACAGAGTCGCAGGCACCCTCACCTTTGAAATTGCCCCTCTATAGATTTCAGTACCTTCTTGTTGGACCATATTACACAAGCATTTTCAATTTTATCCTCTCCTCCCCCTCATTATTCACTGTGGGACATTATGAGTTTCTCACCTGAGTGTGATCACTTTTTCCTTGGATTAGACATGGTATTCTCTTCCAAGATAAAATTGTCATACTGTAGCTACGATCCTTCCCCTCCTTCTCTGAAGCTATGTGCAGATTCCATCCCCATCACTATCCTTGTCATTTGTTTCAATCACATCTCTTTTATAATTCTGTTATGAATCCCTATATGCCAAAATTGTTTACAAATTTTGAGACTCTCTGTTACCTACAGTACGCTTCCTGACCAGAGGCCTCTAAACCACTTTCTATACAGTAGACTTTTGCTTTCGCAGGGAGCATCCTACACAGAGAATCATGAACTAGCAAGGTATCGAGACACAGGAGAGACCTTTGTAGCAGACAATTGGAATCAGATACTTGCTAACGCAGAGGTTCCCAAATGCGAATTTCAAGGCAACCTAATGGTCAGGATTTTATTTATATCCATGGCTCAGCACAGATGGTTAAATCAAATTGACTGAGGTACAGCCCTAATTAAGGGGTCTATGTACCAAGCTTTAGAGAGAGATAAAGTGGACGGAGATAAAGCACAAACCAACCAGCTCCTGTCATTTTTCAAACACAACCTGTAACATGGCAGTTAGGAACTGATTGGCTGGTACTTTATCTTCTTCCACTTTATCTCTCTCCAAGGGGTTTATTTACTAAGATTCATGTTTCTGCTGAATTGGTGGGAGTCTGAACTCGAATTTATCAGTCGTATTTTTCTGCAACTTTTTGAAATCATTTTCGGTACTTTACTAAACTACCGAGTTTTCGTTTATAGTATTTTCCGATGTCAATGTTATTCATATTGTCGGGAGTGATTAGCAAAACACTGCCGGACATAACACAGTAAGTTCCGTGCAGGGCTTCATTGTGTACAGTATGAAAAGAGTTAAACAGTTAAAAGTGTTTTTAAAAAAATATGTGGGGTCCCCCCTCCTAAGCATAACAGGCCTTGGGCTCTTTGAGCAGGCCCTAGTTGTATAAATAGCGGGGGGAAATTGCTTGGGGTCCCCCCATATTTAGACAACCAGCACTGGGCTCTTGGGCCAGCCCTGGTTCCAAAGATACGAGGGACAAAAGACGTAGGGGTCCCCTGTATTTTTAAAACCAGCACTGGGCTCCACTAGCCAAGAAGATAATGCCACAGCCGGGGGACACATTTATACTGGTCCCCGCGGCCATGGCATTACCCCCCTAACTAGTCACCCCTGGCTGGGGTACCCTGGAGGAGTGAGGACCCCTTAAATCAAGGGGTTCCCTCCCTCCAGGCACCCAAGGGCCAGGGGTGAAGCCAGAGGCTGCCCCCCCCATCCCTGGGCGGTGGATGGGGGGCTGATAGCCTTTTTGTGTGTAAAAAAAGAATATTGTATTTTGTTGTAGAACTACAAGTCACAGCAAGCCTCCCCCACTTGTTGGTACTTGGAGAACCACAAGTACCAGCATGCGTGGAAATAACGTGCCTACTGGTACCTATAGTTCTACAACTAAAGAAATACTCAAATAAAAACAAGAGACACACACACTTATTATCCAGTAATGATAGGTCCTCTTCGATCCAGAAGTAATCCATGGCCTTGGCAAAAAAACAAACCAAAAGCCTGATCCATGCCACTAAAGGGGTTCCATGTTTATGCATGGAACCCCTTTCCCTGATTGCCGGGACCCCCCGTGACTCCTGTCACTGGAGATCCCAGCAGCCAATCAGGGAGTGCCACGTCATGGTGCGCACCTGATTGGCTGTGCGCTACTAGCCTGTCAATCAGGCGGAGTGCAGCGGCTAGAATGGAGCTTAGCGCTGCTCCATTCTGGTCTATGATGGGAACTTTGCGGTCTGCAGTTAACCGCAAAGTAAATTGGGGTCACCCACAAGAGTGACCCCAATTAACTTTGCGGTTAACCGCAATCCGCAAAGTTCCCATCATAGGCCAGAATGGAGCTGCTCTAAGCTCCATTTTAGTAGCTATGCACCGCATGATTGACAGGCTAGTACTGCACAGCCAGTCAGGTACCAGCAGGCCCGTTATTTCCCTGAATGCTGGTACTTGTGGTTCTCCAAGTACCAGAAAGCGGGGGAGGCTTGATGGGACTTGTAGTTCTACAACAGAAAACAATATTCTTTTTTTGCACACAAAAAGGCTATCAGCCCCCATCCACCACCCAGGGATGGGTGGGGACATCCTCGGGCTTCACCCCTGGCCCTTGGGTGCCTGGAGGGGGGACCCCTTGATTTAAGGGGTCCCCACGCCTCCAGGGTACCCCGGCCAGGGGTGACTAGTTGGGGGGGTAATGCCACAGCCGTAGGGACCAGTATAAAAGTGTCCCCCGGCTGTGGCATTATCTTCTCGGCTGGTGGATCCCAGTGCTGAATTGCAATCACAGGTGCCCAAATTGTAACTCACCCGTTCTCACCCGTAGACCCTAAGTATCCGGACATTGGTCTGATCTTGTTATCCTTTATCTTTCTGAATATACTAAAAAATCCCTTTTTGGGAATTGATATGGTGTGGAGATCTTCTGGAGTCATCTAAAAGAAACCATTATGGGAATGCGGGACTGAACACTAATGTAAGGGTATTTCCTACTGGCGTGTCTGCCTGCATTTACCTCACACACCTCTGTCACTCAGGCTGTTAAAGAAACTGCTTAGGGTCTACCGGTGAGAACCTGAATGTAAGTTTCTTTCCAAAAGTTACCATTTGGGCACCTGTGATTGCAGTTCTTCGTATGGTCACCTGGATGTTTTTCTGACACAGTGCTGAGAATGCTGTATATTTTTATTTCTCATATGTGCTTTAGGAGTGTATAAAGGGTGAACTCCATCAGTGCTGCTTAAGTGTTTGGTAGCGCAGGTGAAGCACATTGTTCATTTAATCGGAGCCCGGTGCTGGTTTTAAAAATACGGGGGAACCCTACTTTTTTTGTCCACCGTATTTTTGGAACCAGGGCCAGCCCAAGAGCCCGGTGTTGTTTGTCTAAATACGGGGGATCTCAGTCAATTTCCCCCCGGTATTTAAACAACCAGGGCCGGCCCAAAGAACCCGAGGCTGGTTATGCTTAGGAGGGGGGACCCCACGCAATTTATTTTTTTATTTTTAACTATTTCAGACCCCTTTCCACAGATAAGCACGCACGGATCTCACTGATCCGTGCATGACTATCTGAACACGCCAGCAAAATGCAGGTCTATTTAAAAGCTCCTTTTTTTTACGAATTCTATGCTTTCCCGGCAGTGTTTGGCTATTGTCGGCAGTGACTGAGAATACAAATTCTTAGTAAATTACCGAGTTGTATCAAATAACAGCCGTGTTTGACTGATGGTCTATTCATTCGTATTTGTGAACTCAGCTGGGAAAAACAATATGAATAGCCCCGAGATTTGTGTTTAGTAAATTCCTGTGATCACACTTAGAAGTAAAATATAAACTCAAATTAAATCAGGACCTTAGTAAATATACCCCTAAGACTTAGTACACAGATTCCTAAATCATTTGTAGCCAGCAATGGATATACTTAAAACTTGGACCGTCAGGGTGCCTTGAGGGCAGTGTTTGGGAACCTCTGTGCTAACCCAATAATACAGTATCTACCTTGTCAGTATGTAATAGAGAAAATTCTCTGAATCTATTCAGTACCTTTGTTGGTATATGGCCCAGCTGTAATTACATAAAATATACCCTACCTACCCTGGGCTTAGTTGGTGAGGTTGCAATCTGGAGGGTCCTGTCCAAAACTGGCCTCCATGCAAACTAGTGTGCACCATCTCGTTGCCCATTATCACCATCCCTGTATCACCCACCTGCTCCTTACTGCCTAGACCACAAGTTCCCAAACTCGGTCATTAAGGCACCCCAAGGTTTTAAGGATATCCATGGCTGAGCACAGATGGTTAAATCAAATTAAATCAAATTAACAGAGGTAGACCCATCCTTGGAATCTCAAAGCACATTGAAAGATTATCTGACTCAATGCATTAAAATGTACAGCACTCAACTGGAAGTTGTAAACCTCACCTTCCCTCGTTTCCATTAATGAAGCAATTTGGTTTTCTTTTCATGTGGAGTATTTCTCTAGTGCAGTGGTTCTCAAACTCGGTCCTCAGGACCCCACACGGTTCACGTTTTCCATGTCACCCAGCAGGTGCACTGTGTATCACCAACTGTCACATTTTAAAAATCTACAGGTGACCTGCAAAACATGAACCGTGTGGGGTCCTGAGGACCGAGTTTGAGAACCTGTGCTCTAGTGTAATAGATAATAAAGTAACTTCCTTTACTTTCATCTGATCACTCTGGCTTACTGTTCACAATACCTCCCCCACCCCCATGTCTTTAGGCTTGTACAGTAGAATCATTTGTATGTATCTTGCACCTGCCATAGGTTCCCTAGTACATGCGTCTCTTGTAATGTACTTCACTCATCGTGTTCCCTCTTTGTTGCACTATAGAATGGTATATTTGTTCAGCTTCGTGTTTGGATGTGTTATTAGTCTTGTACCCCTTCCACCTATCCCTATATTTTGCTTTTGTCTTTCCTTCCCTCTCTCCTTATATTTTGCTAAAACTTTTGAATATAAAGATTGCAATTTAAAAAAAAGCACAAAATAGCTGTGTGCATTGATTTGGGAAAGTTGTGATTTCTACTCCAGTAGGTGGCTATTGCAGAGGAAGCAGACATTTTTCAATGCTTGGGGGAAGATGTTAGCGCAGAGTAGTGGAAAAAGTAGATTTAATTTTGAGTAGCATAATTAATAAAATGGGAAAAAGGGACAGCAGTGTGCATTTCCACTACACAAAAGTATTTCTGTTTCATCCTCTGCTTATAATTTTGCTCCTGCAAAGGCTTTTATTTAAGGCCCTGGAGAAATGCAGGATACTCTAGAAAACAACATTTGCTTATTAGCACTAATGGGCACTAATGATGGGAGTTTGAACTCAAATTTTTATTTGCTTATCAGCACTAACGGGCTTATTAACTCTTAAAATATTTGAGACGGGGGTTACCTAAAGACTCACTCATTTGTCCAGCTGAGAGATCTCTCTATATTGGAACATACTGAAGTGCCTTTGCAATAAGCTTATAAATAGATGTTTGTGTAAGGAGATTGCCAATGGGGATCTATGTAATCAGCCTACTGATGAGCCTACAGGTGGCATCTTAGCAGTAAGCCTGCAAGCAGCCTCTAAATCAGCCAAGTAATGTGAATCTGTTAATCTACAGCACATGCCAGTAGTCTCCTTAGAGATTTGTACAATGAGTCTCCCAAAGGGGCTCATTTATTAATTATCAGATATTTGATCATATAAATATAGTTTATCACCGCTATTCATAAGCAATAGGAAATGAAGTAACTTCCAGATGTATTATTGATGAGATCCAGAGACAGGGCCTCATATAGGATCCTTTCCCTGCGATGTGTAAAAAGTAAAGTGATTGCATTAGCAGGGGAATCACACAGGGACATCTCTGATATCTGCTGTGGTCTCCTGTAGATACATTGAGGTGATACTTATGTGTTAATGGGTTGTTTGGGTGGTATTCTGGAAATATTAATTGATAATAGGCCCCAATCACATGACCCAATGTGCCCAATAAGGAGCAGCTATTATTACTATGGGACTACATTACCCATAACGCCCTATGTTTGAAGCTAGATATTGTTAGACCGTTATGAACACTCGGCCACCATACTATGGCTCCTTTATAACAACACACCTCTCCAACACTTATTAAAACAGCATTACCTTGCCAGAGAGATATAATTACATAATGAGACTATTAGTCCCTATGCAGAAACTTCGCTGAATCTTATTTGTCCATAGACATGTCATTCTTTTGAGATGAGACTTTCCATTGGTCCTTTTGCGTGTCAGTCACATTAACAAATATCTGAGCACCAGTGAATGGATAGAACACCTTGTCACACCTGATCCAACCAATCACTAACCATTTTCCCCTTTATGGCGGGATTTAATACACTTCCTGCCCATCTGTCAATTAGCCTCTCAGGTATAAAAGAGGCCAATGAGCAGACGGTGAACAAGCCATTTCCTCAGCGAAACGCGCGTCCAAGTTGGAGGTTCTGGATCCTTATTTTATTGTTGATCATTTTTGCCTGTTTTGCATAGTATGCTACTTCAATAATTCATGCTGCCTTAAATATCACGATCACACATACTCTGTATTCTCTTTTAGGCTGTATTAAATTTAATCTATAGGCCACTCCATTTCTGGGGGACTCTCATTGAACTTGGCAACAGGACACTCCCCCTGCACTGGTTTTTCCACCGGGGGGGAAGGGGGGGGGGTGAACTGTTTGCATGTACAAAAGCAGATCCCCTGTCTTTATCTATCCTATCACTCATCCCTGACTGGACTATCTGTAATCTCACCCATTCGTTCACTGTTCACAGGAACACACAAGTGGGCAGCAGATGCAGACGTAAGGCCAAATGAGTCTCTTTCGGATCTACCCATCCAGATAGCAGCTATATCCAGAATAGGTATTACACCTTGATTAAATCTTTATTTAAAGACTTATATCAGGCATCTACAACAACAATCACTTATATGTGATATAATATACTTTGTGAATCCCCACTAGGTTGCCGGCTATTTATAATCAGCAACCCAGACTTGTCAAAAGTGTATGTTTTGGATACCATAAATACTGAAGCACAAATTATAGGGAAATCATAAATGTTCAGGTATCCAAAACCAAAATACTTTTCCAAATTTTAATATATTTATTATCACCCACAGTGATATATAGATTTTTTTTACAATATATGTATACTAATATATTTATTTTAGTACTCAAAGGGTGATAGTTGGCGCACAAAACCTTCCTCTAAATGTTCATACAGTTTGTAATAACTTTTACTTTGTCCTGAGCACTTCCCCTATGTTTTCCGGGGTGGCTGCCTAATCTCCAGACGATCCGCTGTTCAGACAGATCTTAATGAATTCTAAAAAACAAAAATGAGAAAGGCACCTCCTAGTGCAGTATAGACAGTATAATTAACCTCCACCAAAGAGCACCCTAAGATAGGAGGAATACCGTATTAAGTGGTCTTATAACCACCTTGGGGCAGGACCTCTCCCAAAACTTCCTGACTCGGCAGCAACTGAGGCCATAGAAACCTGAGTGACCGTTGCATCCAGGAATTTACTGTCAAATGCTGGGAGAATCTGGATCTTTAAACACGCTGCTTATAGGTGGTTATAAGACCACTTAATACGGTACATGTCCTATCTTAGGGTGCTCTTTGGTGGAGGTTAATTATACTGTCTATACTGCACTAGGAGGCGCCTTTCTCATTTTTTTAAATATATTTATTTATTTACTTACTTTATCTTTTTCATCTTTGCACATGCTCAATAAAATACAGCTATGAAAAAAGAGTGACTGACACTCATTATTGGAAGTCACCTACAATACTGGCTGTTACACACCATACTATTTGTAGTATTTTTTTCAATTAATAATGCATAGCAAAAAAAAAAAATTTAGTGTCCCAAAGGGTGACCCATCTTGGGACTGGAGAAATTTCTCTATGTGGTCACATATATGATGTAACACTCAGATAATGTAATAGATATTTTGTAAACTTACGCCCCTCCGTATATATGTGGTTGTAGTGTCTGCTGATACTTTGGAAATTGTACTGAATTTTTTAATACATACCAATAAAATTATTACGGTTTAGATATAAAAATATCTTTATTTTTCTTTTAAGCGTGCCCCAACAAAAAGAGTTTTTTTTTCTTCTTTGTTGCCCATCACAAATATATAACTCTAGGGTGAACGACCAACAAAATGATGTTAACCTATTAATGGATACACTATTTCCATGGTAGTCCTGATCATTTATCTTGTGATGTTGATTTAAATTTCTGGGTAAGTGCGGAACCCCACCTTTCCTAACCTTTTAAACCTGTCAAATTTAAGCACTGTCTACCTTTTACCTGATGACCTTTGAACTCTGTCGACCTTTTGCATTTCGGCCATCTTTTTACTGTAGAGCTATCAACCGGATTCTGTATACCTTATTCACTTTCTGTATTACTTATACTTTAAAACTTATATATGTCTACTCACCTTTTTATTAATATGTTTAAGTTTAATAATATTTTTTGTCATCAACATAAGCTGTTCAGACACTTTTCCACTTAAAGTCATGCATCAATCATCAGGCAAATGTGCTACAGCAGCTCCAGCTCTTAATGCAGATATAATGTACCGCACAAATCACATACTATTGCTTGTGACCTGCCTGATTTCCATGCCATCCTTTAACAAATCCCTATATGTCTTCAGGCACAGTTTAACCTTAAGACTGAATAAGATGAACTGCAAACTAGAAAGCAATAGGTAGGTATCTGATAATCTGGCAACGATTTTGTTGCTTCAAGCACAAATGTTAAACTATAATACATGATGAATTTGTTTAGGCAGGTTTAGATAGGCTTCAGCAGCTTAATTACAATATAATTTCACTCCACCCATCCTTTCATTTTGATTTAATAAATGTAGCCTTGAGCTAAAATATTTGTGCAGATAGGAACATATTGAAACTGAATAAATTATTGAACTGGGCACCAGATTGCAGATCTTAGATGATACACCCACCAAAGTTTTATATAAAAGGGCAAGATATCTAACGGAGGTGGTATCTGCTTGATACTATAGTCACAGGTCACTCTGCAAGTTCCTCCTCTGTTCCATCAACATGTCAACTAGTTTTAGAAAATCTATGTCCACCTATCAAAGTGGTGGAAGTACAACGGGAGGAGGTTATGGCTTTAATGATGGGTTTGGAGGTGGTGAATTTAGTGATGGCTTTGCAGCAAGAGGTGGTGGAGGGTATGGAGGAGGTTTTGGTGGGGGAGCTGGTGGGGGTTATGGAGGAGGATTTGGTGGGGGAGCTGGTGGAGGGCATGTAGGAGGATTTGGTGGGGGATTTGGTGGAGGGCATGTAGGAGGATTTGGTGGGGGAGCTGGTGGAGGTTTTGGTGGGGGAGCTGGTGGAGGTTTTGGTGGAGGTGCTGGAGGGGGATTTGGTGGAGGTGCTGGTGGAGGATTTGGTGTAGGAGGTGCTCATGAAGGCATACTTGCAACCAATGAAAAACAAACCATGCAAAACCTCAATGACCGCTTGGCTTCTTACCTGGACAAGGTCAAGGATTTAGAAGAGGCTAATACTGACCTTGAGCGTAAAATTCGAGAGTGGTATGATAAAAGAACTTCAGGGTCCTCTACTAGTAAAGGAGTTGACTATAGCAAATATTACACAATAATTGAGGATCTCAGAAATAAGGTAAGAAATGTATTTTAAAGCCCATTTTTCTATGATTATTAGACACATATGCAACAAGATGCAGGAAAGGGCTAATTCATTATGTAATTCAATTAAATAAATATTTTCCTTTTAATTAATTTGGGTACTGCATATGTTCAGTTACTATCTAAGACAGAAATAAGAAAGTTCATAGGGCCTAATTCAGACCTCATCACAGCAGCAAATTTCTTAGCTAATGGACAAAACCATGTGCACTGCAGGGGGAAGGGGGGGATATAACATTTGCAGAGAGAGCTAGATTTGGGTGGGTTATATTGTTCCTGTGCAGGGTAAATACTGGTTGCTTTATTTTTACACTGTAATTTAGATTTCAGTTTGAACACACCTCACCCAAATCTAATTCTCTCTGCACGTTACATCAGCCCCAACCTGCAGGCACATGGTTTTGCCCATTAGCTGACAAATTTGCTGCTGCGATCAGGTTGAATTAGGCCCATAGTTATTATAGTTATTTATGATTTCTAAATGATCCTATGAAAGTTTTAGATGATCTGCAAAATATATAAATTAAAAGACAGCAAAATTTGACAATGAGATTCATTATGATGGAAATGCTCTATTCTCCATTTTTGTCTTAAGATCCATAGCAAACATTAGGGTAGATGTATGAAGCAGTGAAAAGAGTGGAAAAGTGAGCAAGTGGAGAAGTTGCCCATGGCAACCAATCAGCTTTGAAATAACATTTATCAAGTGCATTCTATAAAATTAAACATAGCAGCTGATCCATTGCCATGGGCAACTTCTCAAATGGCTAACTTCTCCACACTTTCCCTGCTTCATACATCTCCCCCATGGGTCCTTAAGGTCATAGACCCTCATCCTTTACCACTGCAAGCCACTATACTGTAGTTTGCTTCCCAGGAGTACTGCATAAAGCATTCCTTTTTATTTAAACTGTATCAGACTGTATAATGTAAACTAAGGAAGGGCCTTGCTGCCTAACACTGTTTAACAGCCTTAAAAGACAGTATGATGTACTGTAACCCAATGAAAGACAGTTAACGAGAAATTTGTCTTCATTGTCTAATCTGCATTAGTTTGAATAAAATAAGTTTATGATCGCTTTCTATGACTTAAAGCAGTAACAGCATCATTGTGACTCATGATTTTGAAATAAGGGGGGTAATTCAGAGTTGATCGCAGCAGCAAATTTGTTAGCAGTTGGGTAAAACCATGTGCACTGCAGGGGGCCAGATATAACATGTTCAGAGAGAGTTAGATTTGGGTGGGTTATTTTATTTCTGTGCAGGATAAATACTGGCTGCTTTATTTTTACACTGCAATTCAGATTTCAGATTGAACACACCCCACCCAAATCTATCTCTCTCTGCACATGTTATATCAGCCCCCCCCCCCCTGCAGTGCACATGGTTTTGCCCAACTGCTAACAAATTTCTGCTGCGATCAACTCTGAATTACCACCAAGGTTCTATGTGCTTCAATTATATATTTTTATCAAAAAGAAAATGCAATTGATTAAAAATGTAACACTGCATGTAAAACAGAACAATATAATAAGATATTTATGTTTCCGCTACTGATTAAAACAAGCACAAATAGTTTTGGTTTTCTTAAATGGAAAAAAAACTGGTTTGTTTTTTTCATTATTATTTTAGATCCTTGCTGCCACTATTGACAATGCCAGGGCCATTTTACAGATTGACAATGCCAGGTTGGCAGCTGATGATTTCAGACTGAAGTAAGTTATACATACTGGCATATGTTGGTATTGGTGTTTGTGGTGCACTTTATTCTAAGGTGGAGAGAGGTGAAATGATAATGACGTTTCTACAGGTATGAGAATGAATTGGCTCTCCGCCAGAGCGTGGAAGCTGATATTAATGGTCTGCGTAGAGTCCTGGATGAGCTGACCCTGGCTAGGTCTGACCTGGAATTGCAGATTGAGAGCCTGACAGAAGAACTGATGCATCTCAAGAAGAATCACCAGGAGGTAAGAGCCAGCTACCACCTCTGTCATAATGTACTTGTGAATGTCATTATGGCAATATAGATACTGTACTCGAAAGAGTTTTGCATGTGAGTTATAATTGGCACAGTGATCATCGTCCGAACTCGGACATTTATTTAAAGCGGCAATTATGTACAAGACAAAACCATGCCTTGTATATAATTGGCGCTTTAAAAAAAAGTCCGGGAAACCTTCATGTCCAACCAACTTGGACTTTATTACATCCGGCCCATTGTGTTTTTGTGCCTGTTGGGGCTGAAATATTCTGAGGTATTTGCCTGGAATGAGGGTTAAGGTTTTATTCAGTTTCATGATAATTCCTTGAAGCATGGCTAACATATTGCTAAGGCTAAATCTAACCTTCACAGTATGTGTACTTACTTGCAATAGACAGTACAGATATACTATTCATTTAGCCCTCAGAAAATGAAAAAAAGTTAATACACATAGTTTCGGTATGTTGAAAAAAAAAAAAAAAAATGAAATAAAAAACTCCTTATTTGAGGCTTTTACAGTACTTTTTGGTTTCTGAATCACCCCTGTGTCACTGTTTATTTCCCAATTCTTTAAATGTTCAGAAATCCTTATACATTGAATGGTCTGCAGTCCTAGGAACTTTAATTAAATTAATTCTAACAACTCAGTTACGTGCTGCATCGAACAACTCAGGTGACTAGATACCTTGGAGTTAATGCAACGCTCTTTTATGTGTGAACAGATACCCCAGAACATAAAAGAAGTAAATATTGTAAGCTTTCAGAGTATAGGATTATCTTTTAGATAAATCTTAAAATTGAGTTCAAGCAGCTGAAATCCAAGTTTCAAAGAGTATGATAGCTAATATTTCCCCTCTAGCAATTGAGCAGCTAGAGGAGACCTGTCTATTCTTCAAAGATCTATTAGGAATTCTTTAAAACTGTGATCCTTACTGCTATGTAATTTACATTCTCTACTCTGTGGTTGACAATTTATGATGTTGTGCTACTTACTTGTATTTGGAGTATTCCACAGAACTGTAAATGAAGGATTATTCAACCTTTTTTTCTGTTAATATGTTTTTCGTATTTAGTTTTGCTTTCCCTAGTATTTACATATATACTACAGATCCTGGAGAGCTTCACAAGTGCTTTAGGAGAGTTGAGAAAGTGGAGATATCAAATACATTGTCTATAAGGCCCAGTAGTGACTAAGTGGATGACTAGACAGGTCTTAGCTGGCTAATAAAATAGCTGGTGCATGAGATCTCTCCTACACCCTGTGGTTTTCTTAGAGCACTTGCAAAGATCTCCAGTATAAGAAAATACAAGAAACAGCTGCCATGAACAAACAATGGATGTAAGAAAAGGGAACATACCCCAAGCACCCTCATTTCCACACAACAGCCCCAATTTTATCAGTGGGCAGAGCCTAATTATAAGTGTATAGACAACACAACATATGGGTGTGTGGTTGGCTCATAGTCATGGTCTGGATAGATCAGGTCATTACCTAAAGCAGATATGGACATGTATCATGATTTTTTCAATCTAAAACTTAATTGGTATACCAGGTAGGAAACCCACTGATTTATCAGCCTGGGGTAGAACCATCAAGGCTTGGAGAGGTTGCCCAAAGCAAGTTAGCTTTTTGATCATGATTGTTCAAGTGCACATTATTTAGTACATAATCAGCACTAGTTTACTAAAAATAAGTGTTAATCTCAAAAGTATAGTTAAAAACTTTGGAGTCTAACTCTTACCAGAGGGTTGGAGGTGAAAATTTAAACCGGCACTTACTGTACTGTACATTAAGTGTAATGCACATCAACCCACCAGCAAGCTGCTGATTTTACACAAAGCCCTAGACCTTATTATGTTAATATAGATGATTGATAGTTTTGAATCACAGGAATCTTCACCTTTCAGATACTACAAATAATAATAATCTCATTGTTTTTCTGCCTGGTAAAACATGTTATGAAGCAATCAAAATAAAATTAGTCTGATTTAATAATATTCAGGAAGGATGGAGGAAACAAATGCAGTATTACTAGCATCAGATATTACATTGCTGATGGTAAATACACCATCTGGCAAAGAATACTATATCATAGGAAAAGGTTTGGTCTTGAATCATTTAGGATGGAACTGACACAATAAGTTTGATATAAAATGATGTCCATCTGTTTAACAAATTTTAAAGAGGTTAGATATACTGTTGAATTTAAACAAAGGTGAAATGCATACATAGTGTTGGAAATACATGTATCTATAAAGATGCTTAATCTTGGTAATTTTTCCATGTAGGAAATGACAACTGTCCAAGGAGGAGAAGCTGGCCAATTAACCGTTGAAATGAATGCAGCTCCTGGCAAAGATCTGACCAAACTCCTGAATGACATGAGAGAGCAGTATGAGACCATTGCTGAGAAGAACAGAAAAGAGGCTGAGGAGAGGTATAATGAACAGGTAAATAGAGATAACGTGCCTGATTCTGAGTCACATGAAGAAGTGTACCCAGCAGCAGTTACCAGTCTGCAATTTCATTCAAATAAGGCTACAAACTACTTCCGTTGTGTACATCGGTACTTCTGAATGTGACACTCGCTTTCAGCGTCTGCAGACCCAATTACACTGATTGGTGCATTCTTACACCCCACCAATGGTTGCACCATAATAACTTGCACTAACCCAATGGTAGGCGCAGTGTCTCCGACTATGGCCACATATGCCTGCAACTGTGTGCCTGTGTATGCAGCCACTTTCACTGACACTCCCAATACACGCCCTCTGAATGGACCATTTGTCAGTGTATTTCTCACCACCTCCGAGTCTATAGAAACATTGGCCTTACATGCACATTCTGTGCAGCTCTGTATTAGGCCCAACCTTGGGCATTCATTCACATCATGGGAAAATGATCACATATTGTACTTTACATAAGGAACATAATATCTGGCCACCAGTGATTGCAGCTTTCTGTTAAGGAATAGCAAAGTTTATTTCACATACGGGCACTTGGGGGCAAGAATCACAAGCTGTATTTTACAGATAGGGTGACTTAGAGGGTAATTCAGACTGGATTGCTGTAGCAGCAGCGATCGCAGACTGAATCTTTTTGTGAAGTGCGCATGCACAGTGGCCGCACTGCGTGTGCACACCCCTGGCGCCCAGTGAAATGCTATCAGCATCTCTGGACTGCAATCGCCCCTGTCTCATTGACAGACAGAGGCGGTCACCGGGCAGGAGGGGGCGTGCCCACGGCATTAAAACGCCGTTGGTGGGGCGTGGTCCGGACAACGAAGGCTTGTCCAGACCGTTGGGGGGCGGGCCGCAGCAGCTGCGTGATGTAACACACAGCCGCTGCAACCAAGGATGCGGCGAGAAGCTCCATGTCAGCGCAGAGGAGCTGAGCTGGTAGGGAGCTACTTGTCAGGTACAAAAGCATTGCCGCTGCACGATGCTTTTGTACCTGTGCGACAGGGCAGAGCCAGACATGCGGGGCAGAATAGCCCTGTGCTGGGAGTCATCCCATATGTCTGTGAAAGTGATCGTAGATGTGCTAAATTTAGCACATCTACGATCAACTCTGAATTACTCCCTAATATTTGCCTCATGATCAAAGGATTCTCATATCAATCTCCCGAACAGAGGATTTTCCTCATATGTTACATCATAGCTAGAATATGTGCAGTAAGTTAGTCCGTGACAGCTTGGCGATTACTTCTTACTGACTCGTTAAGTTAATGATAAAGTACTTAACTTAATGTTAGGGGTTACCATGATCAGCTGTTTCTCTACAAAGGCAACATGTTGTCATCTTAATGGCCCAAGAAGAGATATGTGTGCTGAGCATTCTAGCGTGAGTGAGGAAGGGGGGGCGCTAACTTCACCCAGCGGTGAAGTGAGCGATGTAACTAGATTGTGCATGCATGCAGGCAAATCTAGAACTGGCGATAGCGATACGCGTGGGTCATACACACGGAGAGATCCTTGCTTAATTTCTAAGCAATTCAGTCAGATTGCTTAGAAATTACGCACAGATCTCTCCGTGTGCAGAGCCGGCCCTAGGCATAGGCAAACTAGGCAAATGCCTAGTGCATTTGGCATGCCTAGGGGCACAAGCAGCTTCTGCTGATTAAAATGATATGCGGCATGCCTATATTCTGTGTGTAACTGTGACCGTATCTGCATAGAAAATGCTACATTACTGTGTATTCCTGGAAATCACTGTAACGTAGCCTTTTGTATGCAGATACAACCACAGTCACAAACAGAATATAGGCATGCCATATATCATTTTAATCACCTGAAGATGCTTGTGCATCTATGTCATATAGCAACGCAAATAACATCATTTTCGGCAAAAAGGAACCCGACTTTTCGGCAAAAAAGGCGTTGCTAGAGAGTAAAAGCCAAAAACTTGCCAAGGGCATCATATTGGTTAGGGCCAGCTCTGTCCGTGTGTACCATCCTTTAATTTAGAAGCTTAAAGTGAAATTAGTAATTTTTGTTGCATTTTCTCTGCTGCTGTATGTGAAGTTGGATTTTCATGTGTCACTTTGTGTTTCAGAGCAAGGATCTGAAGAAGGAGATTTCAGCTGGGGTAGCTGAGGTGCACTCCACTAGTACAGCGATCACTGACCTGAAAAGAACACTACAAGGCTTGGAGATAGAGCTGCAGTCCCAGTTGGCAATGGTATGAATATGGAGCTGGAAAAGGGAACCCATAAATTAATCCAAATGCAAAGGTTCAACATAGAGTTGAAAATATTTAAAACAAATTTATAGTATATATTAGGTATAATGTACAATATATATTCAAATAGTTAATAGTACATTTGTGATTTCACAGGACAATTAATAATTGTTCATGTTCTTTTTGTAGTCATTATACAATATTGGCCGATATAAACTAGAGGCCAATAGAACTGACTCTTAGAGGGCTATTCAAATGTTTTATCATGCCCCATCACAACACATTGTCCATCACTTTAGACAGGGCGATATGGAAATGTTTGTTTCAGCGCCGGACGCCATTTGTATTTTGCGCTTGTCGCATACAAAAGCAACAGATTTAGCCACGCAAAGAGGCAAAACACGTCTAAAGTATTAGGACTGACACAAAAAATATGCAGAAAGCCAGGCTTTTCACATATTTCTGCTTGTCTCGTCAGGAGCTGAAATATCGCGCACCCGCGGTTTGCGCACCTGATCTGAGCAACAGTTGAATTGCTCTGTCAGGTGCAAGACGTCCAAAAATAAGAATTTACTCACCGGTAATTCTATTTCTCGTAGTCCGTAGTGGATGCTGGGAACTCCGTAAGGACCATGGGGAATAGCAGGCTCCGAAGGAGGCTGGGCACTCTAGAAAGATTTATGACTACCTGGTGTGCACTGGCTCCTCCCACCATGACCCTCCTCCAAGCCTCAGTTAGGACACTGTGCCCGAACGAGCTGACATAATAAGGAAGGATTTTGAATCCCGGGTAAGACTCATACCAGCCACACCAATCACACCGTACAACTCGTGATACTATATCCAGTTTGACAGTATGAAAACAACTGAGCCTCTCAACAGATGGCTCAACAATAACCCTTTAGTTAGCAATAACTATTTACAAGTATTGCAGACAATCCGCACTTGGGATGGGCGCCCAGCATCCATTACGGACTACGAGAAATAGAATTACCGGTGAGTAAATTCTTATTTTCTCTGACGTCCTAGTGGATGCTGGGAACTCCGTAAGGACCATGGGGATTATACCAAAGCTCCCAAACGGGCGGGAGAGTGCGGATGACTCTGCAGCACCGAATGAGAGAACTCCAGGTCCTCCTCAGCCAGGGTATCAAATTTGTAGAATTTTGCAAACGTGTTTGCCCCTGACCAAGTAGCTGCTCGGCAAAGTTGTAAAGCCGAGAACCCTCGGGCAGCCGCCCAAGATGAGCCCACCTTCCTTGTGGAATGGGCATTTACAGATTTTGGCTGTGGCAGGCCTGCCACAGAATGTGCAAGCTGAATTGTACTACAAATCCAGCGAGCAATAGTCTGCTTAGAAGCAGGAGCACCCAGCTTGTTGGGTGCATACAGGATAAACAGCGAGTCAGATTTTCTGACTCCAGCCGTCCTGGAAACATACATTTTCAGGGCCCTGACAACGTCTAGCAACTTGGAGTCCTCCAAATCCCTAGTAGCCGCAGGCACCACAATAGGCTGGTTCAGGTGAAACGCTGACACCACCTTAGGGAGAAACTGGGGACGAGTCCTCAATTCTGCCCTATCCATATGGAAAATCAGATAAGGGCTTTTACATGATAAAGCAGCCAATTCTGACACTCGCCTGGCTGAAGCCAAGGCCAATAACATGACCACTTTCCACGTGAGATATTTTAGATCCACGGTTTTTAGTGGCTCAAACCAATGTGATTTTAAGAAACTCAACACCACGTTGAGATCCCAAGGTGCCACAGGAGGCACAAACGGGGGCTGAATATGCAGCACTCCTTTCACAAATGTCTGAACTTCAGGTACTGAAGCTAGTTCTTTTTGAAAGAAAATCGACAGAGCCGAGATCTGTACTTTAATGGAGCCTAGTTTTAGGCCCATATCCACTCCTGCTTGCAGGAAATGCAGAAATCGACCTAGTTGAAATTCCTCTGTTGGGGCCTTTTTGGCCTCGCACCATGCAACATATTTCCGCCATATGCGGTGATAATGATTTGCCGTAACATCTTTCCTGGCTTTAATAAGCGTAGGAATGACTTCTTCCGGAATACCCTTTTCCTTCAGGATCCGGCGTTCAACCGCCATGCCGTCAAACGCAGCCGCGGTAAGTCTTGGAACAGACAGGGCCCCTGCTGTAGCAGGTCCTGTCTGAGCGGCAGAGGCCACGGGTCCTCTGAGATCATCTCTTGAAGTTCCGGGTACCACGCTCGTCTTGGCCAATCCGGAACCACGAGAATTGTGTTTACTCCTCGCTTTCTTATTATTCTCAATACCTTTGGTATGAGAGGCAGAGGAGGGAACACATAAACCGACTGGTACACCCACGGTGTCACTAGAGCGTCCACAGCTATCGCCTGAGGGTCCCTTGACCTGGCGCAATATCTTTTTAACTTTTTGTTGAGGCGGGACGCCATCATGTCCACCTGTGGTTTTTCCCAACGGTTTATCAGCATCTGGAAGACTTCTGGATGAAGTCCCCACTCTCCCGGGTGGAGGTCGTGTCTGCTGAGGAAGTCTGCTTCCCAGTTGTCCACTCCCGGAATGAACACTGCTGACAGTGCTAGTACATGATTCTCCGCCCATCGGAGAATTCTTGTGGCTTCTGCCATTGCCATCCTGCTTCTTGTGCCTCCCTGTCGATTTACATGGGCGACTGCCGTGATGTTGTCTGACTGGATCAGCACCGGCTGGTGTAGGAGCAGGGATTTTGCTTGACTTAGGGCATTGTAAATGGCCCTTAGTTCCAGAATATTTATGTGAAGGAAAGTCTCCTGACTCGACCATAGTCCTTGGAAGTTTCTTCCCCGTGTGACTGCCCCCCAGCCTCGAAGGCTGGCATCCGTGGTCACCAGGACCCAGTCCTGTATTCCGAACCTGCGGACACCCTGGTTCTTGGAGACAGGGTTATTAAGCGATGTATCTGAAGATGCGATCCGGACCATTTGTCCAATAGGTCCCACTGAAAGATTCTGGCATGGAACCTGCCGAAGGGAATTGCTTCGTAAGAAGCTACCATCTTTCCCAGGACCCGCGTGCAGTGATGCACCGATACCTGTTTTGGTTTCAGGAGGTCTCTGACTAGAGATGACAACTCCCTGGCTTTCTCCTCCAGGAGAAACACTTTTTTCTGGACTGTATCCAGAATCATACCCAGGAACAGTAGCCGTGTCGTCGGAACCAGCTGTGACTTTGGGATATTCAGAATCCAGCCGTGCTGGTGCAGCACTTCCTGAGATAGTGCTACTCCCACCAACAACTGTTCCTTGGATCTCGCCTTTATTAGGAGATCGTCCAAGTACGGGATAATTAAAACTCCCTTTTTTCGAAGGAGTATCATCATTTCCGCCATAACCTTGGTAAATACCCTCGGTGCCGTGGACAGTCCAAACGGCAGCGTCTGGAATTGGTAATGGCAATCCTGTACCACAAATCTGAGGTACTCCTGGGGAGGATGGTAAATGGGGACATGCAAGTAAGCATCCTTGATGTCCAGGGATACCATGTAATCCCCCTCGTCCAGGCTTGCAATAACCGCCCTGAGCGATTCCATCTTGAACTTGAATTTTTTTATGTATGTGTTCAAGGATTTCAAATTTAAAATGGGTCTCACCGAACCGTCCGGTTTCGGCACCACAAATAGTGTGGAATAGTAACCCCGGCCTTGTTGAAGTAGGGGTACCTTGATTATCACCTGCTGGGAATACAGCTTGTGAATTGCCGCTAGCACCGCCTCCCTGTCTGAGGGAGCAATCGGCAAGGCAGATTTTAGGAACCGGTGGGGTGGAGACGCCTCGAATTCCAGTTTGTACCCCTGAGACACTATTTGAAGGATCCAGGGATCCACCTGTGAGCGAGCCCACTGATCGCTGAAATTCTTGAGGCGGCCCCCCACCGTACCTGGCTCCGCCTGTGGAGCCCCACCGTCATGCGGCGGACTTGGAAGAAGAAGCGGGGGAGGACTTTTGCTCCTGGGAACCTGCTGTTTGTTGCAGCCTTTTTCCCCTACCTCTGCCTCTGGACAGAAAAGACCCGCCTTTTCCACGCTTGTTTTTCTGGGTCCGAAAGGACTGAACCTGATAAAACGGCGCCTTCTTAGGCTGTGAGGGGACATGGGGTAAAAATGCTGACTTCCCAGACATTGCTGTGGAAACTAGGTCCGAGAGACCATCCCCAAATAATTCCTCACCCTTATAAGGCAAAACTTCCATGTGCCTTTTAGAATCTGCATCTCCTGTCCACTGGCGAGTCCATAAGCCTCTCCTAGCAGAAATGGACAATGCACTTACTTTAGATGCCAGCCGGCAGATTTCCCTCTGTGCATCTCTCATATATAAGACTGAGTATTTGATATGGTCTATGGTTAACAGGATCGTGTCTCTGTCTAGTGTGTCAATATTTTCTGACAGTTTATCTGACCACGCGGCGGCAGCACTGCACATCCATGCTGACGCAATAGCTGGTCTAAGTATAATGCCTGAGTGTGTATATACAGACTTCAGGATCGCCTCCTGCTTTCTATCAGCAGGTTCCTTGAGGGCGGCCGTATCCGGAGACGGTAGTGCCACCTTTTTAGACAAACGTGTGAGCGCTTTATCCACCCTAGGAGGTATTTCCCAACGTGACCTATCCTCTGGCGGGAAAGGGAACGCCATTAGTACCTTCTTAGGAATTACCAATTTTTTTTATCAGGGAAGGCCCACGCTTCTTCACACACTTCATTTAATTCATCTGATGGGGGAAAAACTACAGGTAGTTTTTTCTCCCCAAACATAATACCCTTTTTAGTGGTACCTGTAGTTATATCAGAAATGTGTAACACCTCTTTCATTGCCTCAATCATGCAGTGAATGGCCTTAGTGGGCATCAGGTTAGACTCATCGTCGTCGACACTGGTGTCAGTATCAGTGTCGACATCTGGGTCTGCGGTCTGAGGTAGCGGGCGTTTCAGAGCCCCTGATGACCTTTGAGACGCCTGGACAGGCACGAGCTGAGAAGTCGGCTGTCCCACATTTGGCATGTCGTCAAATTTCTTATGTAAGGAGTCTATACGTGCACTCATTTCTTTCCATAAGCTCATCCACTCAGGTGTCTGCCCCGCAGGGGGTGACATCCCTTCTAAAGGCATCTGCTCCATCTCCACATCATTATCCTCATCAAACATGTCGACACAGCCGTATCGACACACCGCACACACACAGGGAATGCTCCAACAGAGGACAGGACCCACAAAAGCCCTTTGGGGGGACAGAGTGAGAGTATGCCAGCACACACCAGAGCGCTATATAATGCAGGGACTAACTGAGTTATGTCCCCTATAGCTGCTTTTTCTATATAATGTATACTGCGCCTAAATTTAGTGCCCCCCCTCTCTTTTTTACCCTTTTCTGTAGTGTAGACTGCAGGGGAGAGCCAGGGAGCTTCCTTCCAGCGGAGCTGTGAGGGAAAAATGGCGCCAGTGTGCTGAAGGAGATAGCTCCGCCCCTTTTCCGCGGACTATTCTCTCGCTTTTTCCTATATTCTGGCAGGGGTATTTTCCACATATATAGCCTCTGGGGCTATATATTGTGGTATATTTGCCAGCCAAGGTGTTATTATTGCTTCTCAGGGCGCCCCCCCCCCCCCCCCCCAGCGCCCTGCACCCTCAGTGACCGGAGTGTGAAGTGTGTGTGAGGAGCAATGGCGCACAGCTGCAGTGCTGTGCGCTACCTTGGTGAAGACTGATGTCTTCTGCCGCCGATTTTCCGGACCTCTTCTTGCTTCTGGCTCTGTAAGGGGGACGGCGGCGCGGCTCCGGGACCGAACACCAAGGCTGGGCCTGCGGTCGATCCCTCTGGAGCTAATGGTGTCCAGTAGCCTAAGAAGCCCAAGCTGGCTGCAAGCGGGCAGGTTCGCTTCTTCTCCCCTTAGTCCCTCGCTGCAGTGAGCCTGTTGCCAGCAGGTCTCACTGAAAATAAAAAACCTAATTTCTATACTTTCTTTCTAAAGGCTCAGGAGAGCCCCTAGTGTGCATCCAACCTCGGCCGGGCACAAAATCTAACTGAGGCTTGGAGGAGGGTCATGGTGGGAGGAGCCAGTGCACACCAGGTAGTCATAAATCTTTCTAGAGTGCCCAGCCTCCTTCGCTATTCCCCATGGTCCTTACGGAGTTCCCAGCATCCACTAGGACGTCAGAGAAATACAATTGACTACCCCCTTAAATTTATTATGAGATAGTATGAAAAAGAATGTCAATGCAACAATTCATTGATGAAGCACATCATAGCACTAAAGATTTTAAATATTTACAGTTTAGAAATCCGAACAGTGAGCATAAAGTAGCTGCTTAGAGCATGTAGAAAGATAGCAACAATGTGACTTATGTACGGTTGTACGCATTTACACCCCAACCATACAGTATGTAAGAAAAGTGGTATACAAGAAAGAGTAAATTTCTGTGACTATATTATGTGCTGTACCAGGGTCTTCAGCACCCTCGACAAGTCCCTTTCTCCGAACGCACACAGGGCCTAATTCAGATTTGATCGCAGCAGCAAATTTGTTAGCAAACGATCAAAACCATGTGCACTGCAGGGGTGGGGGAGCGTGGGGGCAGATATAACATTTGCAGGGAGAGTTAGATTTGGGTGGGTTAAATTGTTTCTGTGCAGGGTAAATCCTGGCTGCTTTATTTTTACACTGCAATTTAGATTTCAGTTTGAACACACCTCACCCAAATCTAACTCTCTCTGCACATGTTACATATGCCTCCCCCCAGCAGTGCAGCATTGTTTTACCCAATTGCTAACTTTTTTGGTTTGCTAACAACTCCGAATAACCCCTACAATGGGCCTAATTCAGACCTGTTCGCTCTCTAGGTTTTTTTTTTGCAGTCCTGCGTTCGCCTCCCATAGGGGAGTGTATTTTCGCTTTGCAGGTGTGCGAATGCATGTGTAACAGAGCTGTACAAACAGATCTTGTGCAGTCTCTGAGTAGCCCAGGCAGAGCTGGATTAAGGCTATGGGGGGCCCGGGGCACTTCAAACAGCATGGTCCCTAACAAGGAAGCAGGTGAATTATAATATATATATATATATATATATATAGCAGATTGAATCGGTACTCACCCTTACTGCAGGTATATCTGTTCCGGTGCCATCAGGTGGAATTTGTGGTGAAAACATCAAACAAGTAGCGGCACTTGGAAATGTAGTAAAAAAATCAACAGTGTGTTTGATACATCACCTTGACAAAGGGTCCGCTGGGTCCCGAAACGTTGTATTGATTGAAGTGATGTATTAAACACACTGTTGATTTTTTGACTACGTTTCCGAGTGCTGCTGCTTGTCTGATGTTTTGACTACCGCATGTATATATAATATGTATATATAACACCCATGGACGGCGGCACTTCGGTAATAAATCCACAAACTGCAGAACACTGCAACATTTCGATGTATTAAGTACATCGTCGTCAGGCACACGTGCCTGACAACATCGAAACGTTGCAGTATTCTGCAGCTTGTGGATTTTTTACCAAGTGCCGCCGTCCATGGGTGTTGTAATATGGGCTCATCAGTGTGAGTACCTCCAGAGGGCACCGGGACTTTCCTTCTAGTTAACGGATGTGCTGCCCGCATCCAACATGTATATTATACACAAACATACACATAATGCATATACATTATATGTTTACATCTACACACACACACACACACACACACACACACACACACACACACACGTACATAGTGTGTGTGTGTGTGTGTGTGTGTGTGTGTGTGTGTGTGTGTGTGTGTGTGTGTGCATATATGTATAAACATCACAAAACAGAACCATACATTCCAATTTAAGATAAAAAAAAACTGGAAAAAAATCCAATACAGCCAGCTTACTTTTTTCTCTGCTGCTGGCAGGCTGAAAGTGACAGGAGAGTGAGAGCTCCTTCTTTCACTCACGCACCCTCCGCTGGTGGCTCCACACAGTCCACACTTCTTCCCTGCACTGCAACCTGCGCGCCCAACCAATGACTGAGCCGCAGGCTGCACCTTTAGTGTACACTCCAGAGCTGTCCAGTACTTCTATGCGGCGCTGGCGCCGCAGCTGTTAGGTTGCCATGGCAACCTATGGAGAGCCGTCGGAAGTGCAGCGCCACAGATTGGAGATCCAATCTGTGTGCGGGCACAGGGGGGCCCTTTTGGAAAGGGTGGCCTGGGGTACTTACCCCCAGAGCCCCCCCCCCTTAATCCAGCTCTGAACCCAGGACTTACTCAGCTGCTGCAAACACTTCAGCATGTCCGTGACCGGAATTGACATCAGGAACCTTCCCTGCAAACACATAGACATGCCTGTGTTTTTCCAACAACTCCCAAAAAAACGATCAGTTGGCACCCACAAACGGCTTCTCCCTGTCAATCTCCTTGCGATCGCCCGTGCTAATGGATTCTTTACACAAACTTATCACTGAGCGGCAATCCGCTTTGTACCCGTGCGACACCGCATGCGCATTGTGGTGCATACGCATGCGCAGTTTAGACCTGATTGCCCGCTGTATGAAAACGCAGCCTAGCGATCACAACTGAATTAGGCCCAATGTCATGATGTCAAATGTGCTGCAAAAAGAAGGAAATGAGCAGGAAGTTGAGCATCTCTCCAGGCATCCGGGAGCCCCTCAAACCACCCTATAAGATGGACATACATAGGTGTCACATGAGCAGAAACTGTGCTGCTCACCCTGTCTTGTGCCATGGGCTACAGCACCAGTTTGCTATAGCCTTGACCTCAAACACAGTAACATTAGCACCAGGCATACAGTATGTCAGGACAAATAAGTGTACAGTTATGCCTTACAATAGTTTTGGATGCAGAATGGTACTTTTAGTAGGATATGCTAAAGTTGCATTATGCTATTTTTACACAATATAAAAATGGAATGAAATGTCATATACACATGATAGAATAGTGTTACACATGCAGAAGTTGCATATCAATATAGATTGTAGTTAAGTAAAAACAAATACAAAATATACATAATAAAAGTAAATACAAACATCTGTGGTTTTCCCTTCTAACAATCATATACTGTATGAATCTTCTTTCCTGTAGTAGTCCAAAGTGAAATGTCAGTTAAGTAATGGAGATGGAAAGCCGCAACTACATATAATACATATAGACGTATCACCAATGATTTAAGTACTGGGGGGCTGTAGTAGTCATCACCATATATATACTTTTGCACTATGTACCGACACTTGCAAGAAATAAGCCAGCAAATAGGTGAATCTGCAGATGCATTCATGTCTATGTTGCAGTTATGTGAACATCCTGTCATGTGCTTACTGTTTGCTTATCTATCTTGCCAAGTCCTCATTCTGCTTTTTTTCAGGCGTTTTTGTCAAAGATAGACAAAAGTGTACATACAGACATACAGTAAGACCAGTTCTAAATGATACTGACTGTGCTGGAACTACAGTATATTTAACACATTTGGAAGTAATAGCTATGTTGCCATCTGATCTTTTTATTCTGACTTTTTATTTTACCTACTAAAATCATACTTGCCTACTCTCCCGGAATGGCCGGGAGGCTCCCGAAAATCGAGTTACCCTCCCGGCCCCCCGGAAAAGAAGGCAAATCTCCCGATTTTGCAGGTTCCCCCCCTGCCCGTCCGCCCACTTAGTGAGTAAAGTGGGCGGTACGGGCAGTCGATGACGCGATTAATGCTGAATTGCATCATTATAGCCATGCCCCTGCTGTATAATGCTGGTAATCGCGGCATTACAGAGCAAGGGGGCATGGCTTAAATGAAGTACCACACTAACCCCGCCCTGTTCCGCCTCCACGCCGCCCCCATTCTGCATCTGCACCGCCCCTATGTACGTCATAGGCCTGCCCCGCCCCCCTGCTGAGCCGACCTGGTTGCTCTCTCTCGGAGAGAGCAGCCAAGATGTCGGCATGTATGACTAAAATCCCAAACCAATTGAACTGGTTTATATCTTCTCACCCAGTCAAGTACATTAGCAAAAAGCAGTACAATGTTTTTCTCAGTAAGGTTAAATGGGCAACTACCTTGGTCTTTCTTTCAATATTACTATGTCCTGTACAAAACTCAGAAGTTTTTCAAGGTCATAGATGAGGTGACATAAAAGAAAAAAACGGTTTTTATTTTCCACAGAAAAAATCCCTTGAATCAACATTGGCAGAAACAGAAGGCCGATATTGTGCTCAGATTGCGCAGATACAAAACATTATCAGTGGCGTGGAGGAACAACTGAGCCAGATGAGGTTTGATATGGAACGTCAGAGTGATGAGTACAGGCAGCTGCTGGATATCAAAACCCGTCTGGAGCAAGAAATTGAAAAATATCGTCAGTTGCTGGATGGAGAATTCGGGTAGGAACTCCAAGCATCCTAAAATTACGGGCTATTATCACACTCACTGTAGAACCAGTATCAGACAGGGATTTGAAGGGCCCACTGGAGAAATGCAGTGGCTTATGTTTTGGTGTGTGGCCAGCCACCATGTTGGATTGCCTAACATTTAGAGAGTGCATGGGCTGGGCCCCTTGATAAATATATATATATATAGTAAATATTGCTTGTGCCTAAAATGAAAATGTAGAAAATACACCGTAGTCCTGTGAACTATAAGGTAACATATGTATAATGTATAGTTCAAGTGCACAGTCTGAAACCTGATCCCTAGAGGAGGAGTTGGGCAGTGGGGCCACCAGGGGTTTCTCATGTATCCCGGTGGGCCAATTCAACACTGTGTAGGACTAACACGTTATGTCTGCATTGAAGGTCATCATCACAGGGAGTCTCTTCTTCATCTTCAAAAGCAGTTTCAGTGGATTCTTCTAAAGGTAAATAATACCACAAGAACTACTGAAAATAGGCCAAGCATTTATGTAATAACTTTGTCAACTACAAATATAAATATCACATATTTTACCAAATCAAACATCATGTAAAAATACAATCATTTATATAGGTTAGGTGCATGTAAAACATGCATTTTACACAGGGGTTAGTAGCAAAGACACTCTCAATATATATATATGGGGGGGGGGGGTTCAATTAGCCACAGTAATTTAGCATGGCTACTTCATCCCCTGGGAGTTATACAATTAGCCTCAAAGCCGGGCCAGAAGCAGGTGAAATCCCTGACAAATTACCTGTTTTCGTGATTGTGGCCGCAAATACCCATGGTTGAGGGAACTTGTCCCAGATCCTATGTGTTTTTGTTTGAAAATAGGGTTGTATTTGGGGGGGGGGGGGGGGGGGGGAAACAGGCTGCAATGAAACTGCCCAAAATAAATATTGGTAAAAAAAAACTCAATACAGACAGTGTTTTATTTTTTATTTTTATTGTAGCACAATTGAATTCTCTCAATAGGCTTCTACCCAAGGGCACAGCTACCATAGGTGCAGGGAGTACAGCTATTTTGGGGCACAGAGCAGAGAGGGGTCCACCTTCCCTGTCAAAGTTACATGTGTTATGTACATTTTGTGTGATACATTAGGAGCCCTTACAAACTTTTTCCTTGGGGTTGGTCTACCATATATTTAGTTAGGCCCCAGGACCTGCTCATTGTAATGTAGTATAAAATTAAGTGTAGAGTACTATAATGTTATATAATAAGAACAGGGGGCACTGTAATGTTACATAATATTAACTGGGGAAACTTTAATGTCATAATATAAATTGGGGGTACTGTGTTGCATGATGTGTATTGGCAGCCCTGCAATGTGACATAATGTCAACTAGGGCACTATTATGGTTTTATAAAAATAAACTAGAGCACTACTATGGAGAATAACATCCACTAAAGCTCTTCCGTAGATCAGAAAATGAACTAGGGCACCAAAATGGGTCATAACATTAACAACTGCTGCGTAGAGGTGTCTCTCTAGAAGCACTGGGACAGCGGAACCTTCAAAATGGTGCTAAAGTTCTGGCTATGCCCCTGCTCCTACCACTAGGCACTTATTTTCATAGACTGTCTAACAATGAGCAAAATGATGCTCTTAACACAGTCTTCCTGGCCCAGCAAGTCAAAGATCTACTTTGCCTGCATGTATCAAATAGCAGCATACATTTCAACATCTTCTCACAAAATAAAGTACAAATGTGTAACCAAGTACAGATTTGGCATGTGGCACAACAGGTCTATAGCTAAAGGTTTTATCTTTTTCCGTGATCTTTTATGTTAAATGTTGTTTATTTCATCTCCAAAGTAAATTTATGGAATTAGAGAATACTTATGCTTAGTGAGATAGAAAAACCAGGACATCAATATGACCTGAACTGAGACAATACTATGGCAACTGGCAACAATATCTACATCTCAGTGCTGCATCTCTTCATAATTATAATCAGTTATTAGGCATACAGATGTGTCCACATACATCTTTGCTATATCCCAACATGTATGGCACAGTTTTGCTTGCTATAGACTAAGAGATTTAGCCATGTCTTGTGATTTTTCTTAATTTGCTTCTTGCCCCTGGCAGAGAAAGCTGAGCGGGACCCGGCTCCAGTGATCAGCTGTGTGTGTCCGGTGGACACACAAGCTGACCAAAGTGTTAAAAAAATAAATAAATAAAAAGTTAAAAAAAAATCATACTCACCTGTCCTTGGAGCCGGTGTCCGCTGATCTGGTGAGCGCTGCCGGGCGCCGGGTCCCCCATATGCTGCGAGGTGACCCCGGTGCTGTAAAGTGACGCTACAAAGCGGCATCACTCTTTACAGCACCGGGAGTCACCGCAGCACACAGAATCTGGTACCTGGCAGCCCAGCAGGAGCAGCACGGACTGACTCCCTGGACTAGTAAGAATATTGACCTGCTGGGAGGGGGGTCCACGGCACATGGGGGTAGTCTCAACTGTGGGGTGGGGTTGGCGACGGTCAACCCCCTGGTTTTACGAAAAAATACCCCGATGATGCTGCGGAGTGTCATTGCAGGGACAGAGCTTGCTCACAAGCTCTGTCTCTGCATGTGATAGCGGTTACATTCCTGCGATGTAATCAATTATCGCAGTGCGAGTTTATTGATTTTAAGGATGTGGATGGTGATAAAATTAGCATTATCTGTTTCCATATTTTTGTTTTAAATTGAGTAATTTTTATTATTTAATACATAAAAAATAATCTGAAATACAATACCAGACTAACAAACACACAAGACCATACAATAAAATATACTAAGCAGTACAAGTCACAGGCATAAAGCCAATATGCAAACCAATGGGCATGATGTACTAAGGGAAAAAGCGGTAAAACCCCCGTTTTCAAGGGGTTTACTGCATTTTCAAATGTACTAAGACCCAGCTGCCAGGTTTACGCAGCCGAGGATATCGCCATCTTTTGATGGCATACCCTATAGAAGCCTATGGGCTTCTTTTCCGCCAGACACCGCCACCCCGCACCACTCACAATGACCCCCGCCCCTTGGATACCTGTGGTGCAGCCTCCCTCCTCCTTCTCCCCCGCAGCACAGCCTTGTCTCCTTCCAGCTTCATGGGGAGGAGGAGGAGCACAGGGACTCCCAGCACACATCACCTCCCGCTGCTGGAAGGTGACGGAGGCCGGCACAAACCCTTTACTCGGGAGTATCACTGATCGCAGGGCATCCTCTGGTTTTGCAATGCGATACTAAACGCATATGTTAGTACATATGCAATTAGCATTGTTACAATTACCGGTGATGACCCGCGATCAGTGATAGTACATCGTACCCAGTATCTAGTCTACACTGTACTTGACAAAAGAAAAATACTGCTAAAACAATTATTCCCCTAATAAACTGATACACTCCTTATTCTTCATCGAGTCAATCAGAGTCAGAATAGTTAAAACCATCTATGAAGATATTGAGGATGGGAAAATTGTCGTTGGTACGAAAGTTAGTGACGTTGTACAGAAGCAGTGAAGTAAAGCTCAGCAGAAGTTTCGGAAATATTGAGAAACCTTCCTCAAAGAGCAGCTTTTGTCCCTTTCACAAATGCTTTTTGTTTACTCTGCATATTCTGGTAGCAAGAAGTGTGGTCTGCGTAACTTTACATACTGCTACATGTTATATTGTTGTTAAACCAAGTATGTCTATCTAGAACTTGTGAGCAGCCAACAAACACAATTTTTCAATTCAACATGATTTAATCTAGAAATCGGCCCATATTCCAAGCTTAGAGAAAACTTTGGACCCTGGAACTGATTCAGAGTTGTAAGCAAAGCCAAAAACATGTGCAGAAAGAGTTAGATTTGGGTGGAGTGTGATCAAACTGAAATATAAATTGCAGTTTAAACATACTTATGTCCAGTATTTGTGTGCTGCATGCAAAAAAAGAACATATTTACCCTGCACAGAAAAAATATAACCCACCTAAATCTAAATCACTCTGCACATGTTATATCAGCCCCACTAGTGGTGCAACTTATTATGTGCTTTTTGGCTTTACTTGCAACTCTGAATCAAGCCAACTTGTTCATCCAGTTCCACTTTCACTAAGAAAAATACAAACAACCCTGAAATATTATGAAAAAATCTTTAGTTTAAGTAATAAACATTTGTTCCAGCTAGGGTGCTCTGCAATAGCGATGGGAGAATAGTGTCTGTACTTATACTTGTGTGTAAGCCTTCTTCAGAAGCTCAGGTAGACGTGGCAAGAGTCTTCGCTGTTAATAGCTGATAATAGTTATAACCAGCCATGTAAATGGCAAGAAGGGGAATGAAGGAAAAAGAGTTGAAAAAGTGTAGTAGTTGAGAGAGAAATAAGGAGAGACGAGGAGAAGAAAGAAAACGAGACAGAATCAAGCAATATCAGTGCTTGCCCCCCTTCATAACACATATGCATACCTACAAAAATTTGAATGAAATTATAATGTCAGTGATAAAGGAGAGTGGCCACAGAGTGGCCACACCACAGTGGGGTCAAAAAAATAACAAATAATTAGACTGCGCAGCAATATCCAAAACAGCTGCCCTCTTGGGGACATGAGAGTCTTTACCAATCACCTAATAAATGTTTATAAAAAGTGGAAAAGGATCCAAAAATGGTAAGTATCAGGGTCACGGTTAGGGCCAGGGGGGGGGGGGGGGGTTAGGCATTAGCAGCGATGGGAGTTAGCCATAGCCGCCAACCCCTGAGTCTTAACCCTAGCCACCACCCATGGAGTCTTAGCCTTAGCCGCCACCCCCAGAGTCTTAGCCCTAGCTGCCCCCCAGGCAGGTTAGGGTAGCGGACAGGAGATGTGTAAAATAATTACCCTGTCGGCATTCTCAATGTCAGGATTCTGGTGTCTGTGATGTAACCACCGATTTCGGACGATAAACGGGACTGTTTTTTATGATTTTGCTTCTCCTGCCTGAGGCAGGTGAAAAAAAATCCCAGATAAACCATGTCTTATCAGGGCTAATTGAATCACCCCTAGCAAGACAATTACTCACGATCGCAGGTAATTGAATACTGGCCTGTGTATTCATCAACTCCATACCAACTGCACATGCTCCTTATTGTCCTGTAGTCTCAAAGATAAAGAGAGAGAAGACCAAAGTGCAACACAGTATGGTAAAAAAAAGATCACCATTTATTTTGACAGCACACACATCTAGGTTGGGGAATAAATCTAGCTGCTTCTTAAAATTAGCATAGATACAGAAGAATAAGAAAGATAAAATAGTGTGATTGTTGAAATCTAATTTCATCTGTATTTTGCTTTCAGATCCAAACAGAACCAGAAACATTAAGACCATTGTTGAAGAAATTGTGGATGGAAAGGTTGTCTCATCAAGGGTTGAACAGGTTGAAGAAAAGGTCAAATACTGAGAGAGGACGCTGTGGCCAGAAGACAGTGGTGTTGGCTTATGGGGCACTTCTATTCTAATCCTTTAATAGAAAGAGATGTGAAGTTTATTCATTTGATTCAATAAAACCTTTTCTGCATTTTACCTTCTAGTAATGCATTTTCTCCCAAGGGTTATCAGTAAATATTGTTATAAAATAAACCTTCAAATGCCCAAGCAATTTTCAATTAGAGATATCAGCTTAACTTCCTAAAAACAGAAAGATAAACCATAGAACAATGCGTGATGAGTGATGAACCCCAAAATCAATATAAAAATTCACATAAATAGAAGCAAAAGTAACAGAACGATTTTTGTCTAATGAATTTATATGTAGAATATTTGCCAACACCTATGTGACTTCATATATATATATATATATATATATATATATATATACAGTATATAAAACGTGTGTGTGTGTGTGTGTGTGTGTGTGTGTGTGTGTGTGTGTGTGTGTGTGTTGGAGCAATTTACACCAAACTTGGTGCACATGTCACTTACAATCTGGGAACAAATACAGTGTGGGGGTAAGACACCCCTAGCACCCCCAAGGTTGGGGGAGGGAAGGGGGTGACATGTAAAAATGCATAGTTTTTGGGAATAACTCTGGAATGCCTGGAGCAATTTACACCAAACTTGGTACACATAGGTCTTACAATCTGGAAAGAAATACTGTGGAAGTAAGACACCCTTAGCACCCCTAGGGGTGGTGGTGGGAAGGGGGTGACATGAAAAAATCCATAGTTTTTGGCATAACTCTGGAATGCCTGTAGCAATTTACACAGAGGCAAACATGGGTAGGGTCAAAAGCACCCAAGTGTAAGGGCAGAGGCATCCATGGGTAAGGGCAGAGGCACACATGGGTAGCGGCAGAGGCATCCACGGGTAGGGGCAGAGGCACATATGGGTAGGGGCAGGAGAACCCATGGGTAGGGGCAGAGGCACCCATGGGTAGGGGAAGAGGCACACACGGGTAGGGACAGAGGCACCCACATTAAAGTATAGAGGCACACACAAGTAGGGGCAGAGGCACCCACGGGTAGGGGCACAGCCACCCACGGATAGGGGCAGAGGCACCCACAGGTAAGAATAGAGGCACACACAGGTAGGAGCAGAGGCACACATGGGAATGTGCATGGGCATAGGCATAGGGGTAGGAGCAGAAGCACCTATGGGTAAGGGCAGATGCACACACGGGTAAAGGCAGAGGCACACACGGTTGGGGCAGAGGCATACTTTAGTGTCGAAGCTAAGCAAGGAGACCTAGGGCCCTTTGACTTAGAGTCAGCCTGCAAATCTAACATATTTAACATACAGTGGGTGGAGCTTGGCATGTCCTCCCAGCATTTACAGCACTGAGCAAGGTACTGTAGCATCAGAAGTGGGACGGAGCAGAGAAGGAGGCGGATTATTCTTCTCAGCACCAGCATTTTTACAGCATTAATCCGGTGAAACCCAGAGGTGCGGCCTGACACAGGTTGGTATTATTCTTTAAATTCCATAGCGAAGCACGGGTATTCAGCTAATATATATATATATATATATATATATATATATATAAATCCCCATGTATGTGCGCACATATACAGTGCCAAGGGAGACGTGGAGAGGGAGAGAGAGAGAGGCATAGAGAGGGGAGTGGGACATGGGATGAGAGAGAGGGGGGCATGGGGAGAGAGAGGGGGGGGCATGAGGAGAGAGAGGGGGGGGCATGGGGAGAGAGAGATATATCAGCAGTAGCACAATTGTCAGGTCTCTAGGTTTGTCTGTCCCCGGCGGGGGCGCTAGTGGGTCAGTGTTGCTCTGGTGGATAAAACGTGGAGGCAATATAATAGTCTTGCGCATGGGCGCTGATGTTTTATTGTTACTGAGCAAATTGGATAACACAGTATAACAGAAAACCGGTGATGGAATGACAATGGTGATAACTGGATTAAATAGCTGAGGTCTCTTGCAAATGAAATGTGAAATAACAAAACTGAAGGCAGATGATATAACTAAAGTCCAATAGTACTTGATAGCACACAGTCTCGGTATAACGTAAAATTGAATAACTTGAAAGATGAAACTCCGGTAAGTGTAAGAAACACTCAGTCTCTATAAAGCACACAAGTCAAGATAGTTTTACAAGGCTCAAGCAGGAAACAGTCTCTAAGCCATCATTAAGAATACTGTTGGAATGCACAGATGGAACACAGATAGCCAGTGTATAAATGAGATGGTAATACGAACACCTGAGGAGAGTCTCTGCTGCTGGTGATTGTGGCTGAATGGAATTGGAGTCCGGAGTTAACAGGAGAGCTGTGAGAATGAAGACTGGAGCAAATGGAAGTAACCATGGGGATCGCTGGAAACAGGAACCAGAAGAACTAAGGCACACGGTGTGTGACTTGTTGTCCGAGGCAATGTGAGAGAGCCACAAGCTGGAAGTTCTACCTCCTGCCCAGCAGTGATTGGACACAAACTGCAGGCAGAGATATTAGCTGGATTGAACATCTCAATCAGCTGCGTGCAGGTGCCATGGTAACGTCCACACAGGCTGGACATCGGCACGCCGCAAAACCCGCACAGGACCAGACTCAGGAGTACTCAGCAATGTGAAATAGAACGCTCGCGGTTACTACACCCATGCAGCCGCAACTGGGGCCAAGACCTCCGGAGGCCCGCACACCAGCGCGCTGGTAGTGAGGCGTAGCAGAGCGCTGATTCCTGACAGTACACCCTCCTTTATGGGTGAGCACCGAACACCCACGAGGCTTGGCAGGGAAGAGTCTGTGGAAGACGTGGAGCATGTACATCCGTGGCGTCGACCCAACTCCTCTCTTCAGGACCATATCCAGACCAGTCAATGAGATATTGCAGATGACCATAACGATGTCGGGAGTCTAATATCTTTTCCACCTCGTATTCCACGCCCCGATGAGTTCGTACCTTGGGAGCTGCTGGAAGCGTTCTCTGGAAACGATTGAGAATTAGTGGTCTGAGGAGAGAAATATGGAATGAGTTGGGTATTTTCAAAAAGGCAGGCAGTTTCAACTTATAAGCCACCGGATTAATAACACTTTCTACTGGAAACGGTCCAATAAACCGTGGCGCAAACTTCATTGAGGGGACTCTGAGCCGGAGATTACGGTAGATAACCAAACCTTATCGCCCGGTTTCAAACTAGGAACTGCTCGCCTCTTCCGATCAGCGAACATTTTATACCGTTGAGAAACTTTCTTAAGAGATGAATGGATCTCTTTCCAAATTTGAGCGAACCGCTGGAGAGCAGAAGCAGCCGCAGGCACATCTACGGCAGGAAGTTCTTGAAAATCTGGTACTCTAGGATGCTGACCATAAACTGCGAAAAAAGGAGTTGTATCAGTTGAAGTATGATAACGGAAATTATGAGCAAACTCTGCCCATGGCAACAATTCTACCCAGTCATCCTGTGAAGAAGAGATATACAGTCTCAAATAGGTCTCCAGTTCTTGATTTACCCTCTCTGTCTGCCCATTTGTTTGAGGGTGATAGGCCAAAGAGAACTTCAGTTTTACCTGTAGCGCTGAACACAGAGCCCTCCAAAACTTGGCCACAAATTGTACTCCTCGGTCGGATATGATTTCTGTTGGAAGTCCATGTAACCTGAATATTTCACGAAGAAACAACCGAGCCAACTTTGGAGCAGAGGGTAATCCCATGAGTGGAATGAAGTGTGCCATTTTTGAAAACCTATCGACTACTACCCAGATGGTGTCATACCCTTTGGATGGAGGGAGATCAGAAATAAAGTCCATCGACAAATGGGACCAGGGGCGCCTAGGAATGGAATTGGGTATCAATTGGCCTGCAGGAGCCTGACGAGAATTTTTATGCTGAGCACATTTGGGACATGAAGCTATGAACTCTTGAATATCTACCTTCATACGAGGCCACCAATATGTTTGAGACAGAAACTTAAAAGTCTTTAGGACCCCAGGGTGACCGGTAAACTTGGACGTATGAGCCCAAGACAAAAGGTTTGGACGAAGCTCCGGAGAGACAAACATCTTGCCTGGAGGCGGGACTTGCGACATCCCTGTAGCTGCAAAAACCACCGGATTTAATACTGGTCGAGCAGCCTGTTCTGCAGATTCCTCGCTTGAGCTCATGGAGCGAGACAAAGCATCCGCTTTGACATTTTGTGAGCCTGGTCTAAACATCAACTTAAAATCAAAGCGAGAAAAGAATAGAGCCCACCTTGCTTGCCGAGGATTCAGACACTGTGCGGCTTTCAAGTAGAGAAGGTTCTTGTGATCCGTGTAGATGGTAATGGGAAATCTCATACCCTCCAGCAGATACCTCCATTCTTCAAGGGCCAATTTGATTGCTAATAACTCCTGGTCGCCAATGGTATAGTTCATTTCTGCAGATGAAAACCTACGAGAAAAAAACCCACAGGGGTGAGTCTTACCATCACTGCCAACTTGGGACAGGACCGCGCCCACGCCAACCGTTGAAGCGTCCACTTCCAAGATGAAGGCTTTACTGACATCCGGCCGCTGTAACACAGGAGCTGAAATAAAAGCTTGTTTTATTTTGTGAAAAGCGGACAGTGCGTCGTCAGACCATTGGGAAGGATTTCCCCCTTTCCGAGTAAGGCAGGTAATTGGAGCTATTAGTGTGGAAAAGCCTTTAATAAACTTTCTGTAGTAATTAGCGAAGCCAATGAAGCGTTGAACTGACTTGAGTGTTGTTGGAAGAGACCAGTTTTCTATAGCTTCCAGTTTAGCTGGATCCATTTGAAGGTCTGTTCCGGAAATGATGTATCCTAAGAAAGATATTGAAGAAGCTTCAAATGTGCATTTGGACAACTTGCCATACAGATGATTCCGTCGAAGACGTTGCAGAACCTCCTTCACCTGTTGGCGATGAGAGACTAAATCACGGGAGAATATCAAGATGTCATCAAGGTAAACTACCACACATTTATACAGGAGATCTCTAAACACTTCGTTGACAAAGTTTTGAAACACGGCCGGGGCATTACTTAAACCGAAAGGCATCACTAGATAATTATAGTGGCCGTCACGAGTATTGAAGGCGGTTTTCCACTCATCACCACTTCGAATCCTGATAAGGTTGTAAGCCCCGCGAAGATCCAGTTTCGTGAAGATGGAAGCCCCTCTAACTCTGTCAAACAGCTCAGTGATAAGAGGTAACGGGTAGCTATTTTTGATCGTGATGTCATTTAAACCCCGATAATCAATACAGGGGCGAAGTCCTCCATCTTTCTTCTTGACGAAGAAGAATCCAGCACCAGCTGGGGAAGTGGATGGACGGATGAACCCTTTCTGTACATTTTCCTTTATGTATTCACTCATTGCTTGAGTTTCTGGGACTGAAAGACGGTATGTACGCCCTCTAGGCAGCTTGCTCCCTGGAACCAGGTCGATGGGACAATCCCACTCTCGATGGGAAGGCAAGACATCTGCTGCTTTCTCACTGAAGACGTCAGTGAATTCCTGATAGGCCTCCGGGAGGCCAGACTGATACTTTACACCAGAAGACTTTATCGGAAACACTTGAGCCAGACAGGACTGACGACAGGAGGAACTCCATGATGTTAACTGCAATGTGGACCAGTCAAATTGCGGATTGTGCAGTTGGAGCCAAGGCATACCCAGTACTATCTCATAACCCGCTTTGGGTATAACCAGGAACTCAATGAGCTCAGAATGCAGGAAGCCTACTCCTAGAACTACTGGCTTGGTTTGCTGAAAGATGGAACCTTCAGAAATACGGCTTCCATCCACGGCCATGAGATAAACTGGACGACACAGCTTAGTCACTGGGAGATGAAGTCTATCTACTGCAGCTTGCGTGATAAAATTCCCAGCCGCACCACAATCCACTAAGGCAGACAAAGATTGGAGTACCTCAGACCTTTCCAAGGTGACAGGTAATATAAGATCCTGAGATGAAGGAGATTTATTCAAAAGCCCTAACTTGACTTCTCCTCTACAAGTTAGGACGGCGTTTCCCGGCCGAGCAGGGCAGGAACCAATCAGATGACCAGCAGCAGCACAATAGAGACACAGTCTTTCCTTTAATCTTCTGGACCTCTCCTCAGGTGTTAAACGAGATTTGTTTACTTGCATGGGTTCATCAGTAATAATAGGTAGAGACTGTACAGGAGGCATAGCTCAGTGCTTGCGAAGATCACCTCGAGAGCGTTCACAGGTCCGCTCGCGTAAACGTAGATCCAATTTGACACATAGGGAAATTAGAGCTTCCAGTTGCTCTGGTAAATCTTGGGTAGTCAGTTCATTCTTGATGCGGTCAGACAGACCATGCCAGAAGGCGGCAACCAATGCCTGGTTGTTCCACTTCACCTCCGATGCCAATGTATGGAACTGGATAACGTACTGACCCACAGTACGTGTTCCCTGGCGGATCTGAAGGAGGTCAGAAGAAGCAGAGGTCGTACGCCCAGGTTCGTCAAAGATGCGTCGGAATGCGGCAACAAATTCAGTATAGTTGTTCAATATTGCATCTGCTCGCTCCAACAGCGGAGAGACCCAGTTCAAAGCAGAGCCAGCTAGAAGAGAAACAATATAAGCAACCGTTGTCCTAGGTGTTGGAAAGTTATGTGGCTGCAATTCAAACTGAACTTCGCATTGATTTAGAAACCCACGACACATCTTAGAATTACCATCAAATTTACTCGGAGTATGAAGATGGATGTGAGACATTGGAACGGGAGCAACTGGAGAGCTGGAAACTGAGGAACCTGGAGCAGGAACTGTAACTGAAGAGGACACTGGGGGAACTGGACTTGGAAGTGATTGTTGCAAAGTATCAAATCGTAAAGACATTCCTTGCAGGAATTGCATAATCTGCTGCTGCGCAGCCTCTTGACCATCCAGTCGTGACACTAGGTCTTGGAGTGTCCCTGACCCCACACCCTGACCAACGTCCGGGTCCATGGGCCTCGGACAAACTGTCAGGTCTCTAGGTTTGTCTGTCCCCGGTGGGGGCGCTAGTGGGTCAGTGTTGGTCTGGTGGATAAAACGTGGAGGCAATATAATAGTCTTGCGCATGGGCGCTGATGTTTTATTGTTACTGAGCAAATTGGATAACACAGTATAACAGAAAACCGGTGATGGAATGACAATGGTGATAACTGGATTAAATAGCTGAGGTCTCTTGCAAATGAAATGTGAAATAACAAAACTGAAGGCAGATGATATAACTAAAGTCCAATAGTACTTGATAGCACACAGTCTCGGTATAACGTAAAATTGAATAACTTGAAAGATGAAACTCAGGTAAGTGTAAGAAACACTCAGTCTCTATAAAGCACACAAGTCCAGATAGTTTTACAAGGCTCAAGCAGGAAACAGTCTCTAAGCCATCATTAAGAATACTGTTGGAATGCACAGATGGAACACAGATAGCCAGTGTATAAATGAGATGGTAATACGAACACCTGAGGAGAGTCTCTGCTGCTGGTGATTGTGGCTGAATGGATTTGGAGTCCGGAGTTAACAGGAGAGCTGTGAGAATGAAGACTGGAGCAAATGGAAGTAACCACGGGGATCGCTGGAAACAGGAACCAGAAGAACTAAGGCACACGGTGTGTGACTTGTTATCCGAGGCAATGTGAGAGAGTCACAAGCTGGAAGTTCTACCTCCTGCCCAGCAGTGATTGGACACAAACTGCAGGCGGAGATACTAGCTGGATTGAACATCTGAATCAGCTGCGTGCAGGTGCCATGGTAACGTCCACACAGGCTGGACATCGGCACGCCGCAAAACCCGCACAGGACCAGACTCAGGAGTACTCAGCAATGTGAAATAGAACGCTCGCGGTTACTACACCCACGCAGCGGCAACTGGGGCCAAGACCTCCGGAGGCCCGCACACCAGCGCGCTGGTAAGTGAGGCGTAGCAGAGCGCCGATTCCTGACAGTACCCCCTCCTTTATGGGTGAGCACCAAACACCCACAAGGCTTGGCAGGGAAGAGTCTGTGGAAGGCTTGGATCAGACGTGGAGTATGTACATCCGTGGCGTCGACCCAACTCCTCTCTTCAGGACCATATCCAGACCAGTCAATGAGATATTGCAGATGACCATAACGATGTCGGGAGTCTAATATCTTTTCCACCTCGTATTCCACGCCCCGATGAGTTCGTACCTTGGGAGCTGCTGGAAGCGTTCTCTGGAAACGATTGAGAATTAGTGGTCTGAGGAGAGAAATATGGAATGAGTTGGGTATTTTCAAAAAGGCAGGCAGTTTCAATTTATAAGCCACCGGATTAATAACACTTTCTACTGGAAACGGTCCAATAAACCGTGGCGCAAACTTCATTGAGGGGACTCTGAGCCGGAGATTACGGGTAGATAACCAAACCTTAGCCAGTGTATAAATGAGATGGTAATACGAACACCTGAGGAGAGTCTCTGCTGCTGGTGATTGTGGCTGAATGGAATTGGAGTCCGGAGTTAACAGGAGAGCTGCGAGAATGAAGACTGGAGCAAATGGAAGTAACCACGGGGATCGCTGGAAACAGGAACCAGAAGAACTAAGGCACACGGTGTGTGACTTGTTGTCCGAGGCAATGTGAGAGAGCCACAAGCTGGAAGTTCTACCTCCTGCCCAGCAGTGATTGGACACAAACTGCAGGCGGAGATACTAGCTGGATTGAACATCTCAATCAGCTGCGTGCAGTTGCCATGGTAACGTCCACACAGGCTGGACATCGGCACGCCGCAAAACCCGCACAGGACCAGACTCAGGAGTACTCAGCAATGTGAAATAGAACGCTCGCGGTTACTACACCCACGCAGCGGCAACTGGGGCCAAGACCTCCGGAGGCCCGCACACCAGCGCGCTGGTAAGTGAGGCGTAGCAGAGCGCCGATTCCTGACAACAATGAGGAGAGGTGACCCAGAGAGCAGTTACCTGGAAGTCGAGAGGATGCCCCGTTGTCTTTCCAGCCAGGCGACCAGGACATGTAGAGGCTCTGGCGGTTCCCAGCAGCCCACAAGACTTAGGCAGCCATGAGGAGATAGGCAGACACACGGAAGAAGGAGGGGGATAGGCAGAGACGTGGGAAGAGGAGGGGATAGGCAGAGACGCGGCCGGGCCAATTCAGGACTTTGTGAGTAAGTAGAAGAGCCTGCTTGCCAGACTTTACTTTTGTACAGCTAGGTACCCTAACCCATATATTATAAGGAGGCTGCTGCTGCTGCATTACAGGCACATTATTCTTGAGCTCTTTCGGTCAGCTGCACAGATTGATCGGTGGGCAGAGCGGGGTTTCCAGGTACTCAGACCCCCTCCCCCTCCATGTGTGCCTAAGACAGCATTCCCATTCATACCACTTTCTCTAATCGAAACACATTCCACTCCAAACATGAGAAAACTTAAAATAGGCACACATAAATTGTCTCTGGTGTCCTTATCTCCCTGTTAAACATGCTGCCTGTGTCAGACCCTCTCCTCCCTCTTGTCTCCACCTCTGCCTTCATCTTCACTTTCTACACTGTCCGCTTCCACATAACTATTGTACATGCACACCACCTTACTCCAACAGTAGGACCCACTTACTGTATGTGCAGAATGAGGGATGTTGGAATTCATGTCTCTCACATGCATCTCCAATAGAGATCAGATTCTCAGCCTATAACAGAGGCATGTTATCACTTTATTGTCACCACTGCTCCGTAAACTACCATGAGCTCTTCCATTCCATTTCAGGGGAGTTTAAAAATGACAATTAATCAATTCAGCTTGTGAACTAGCAGAGTGAATGCACTCAAAATTAACATACTTCCTCACTTGCTTTATTTTTTCTGGCTTTTTCATTGCATGTCCCCTCCAAATAGAGATATTTCTGGGTTCAAAATTACCCAGATTTATGCTGATCCGTTTTCCCGGAGTATGCATGGCGACTGCCGCGATCCTGAGCAGCGATCATCCCATCAAAACGGCATCTTATTGGCTTTCAGATGTCACGTGTTTTGGATTGCCAATAAGAGAAATCCCGATAAATCCAAACTTGCGGTAATTTTTGCGTTAAGAACTGAGTAAATCCGAACCCGCACACCTCTACCTCCAAGACCGTCCTTTACCTTCAGTATAAATTGACCACTTTCTATGGTCTAGAAAGAGATGGCAGGAGAAAAAGTGAGTTTTACTTAAACCAACAAAGAAAGGTTTCCTGTGGTTACTGTTTTATTTCTGTACTGCTCACACTACGCAGGGGGTACTCTAGCACTCTGATCATGCTTCTCGACTTTGTGTCCAAAATGAATCTGAAAATATTCATTTTATTTCTGTTTTACCCTTGTTATGGTCCCGACAGAGTCGTAGGCACCCTCACCATTGATTAGAACGAATAATTCCTGTGATATTGAGGTGTTTGTATCGCTTAGCTTAGCCATCCAGCGACCACAGTGCACCTCTTTTTCTCTTTTCTTTGCATCATGTGCTGTTTGGGGCCAATTTTTTGAAGTGCCATCCTGACTGACACTGCAGTGCCACTCCTAGATGGGCCAAGTGTTTGTGCCGCCCTCTTGGGTCGCTTTGCTTAGTCATCCAGCGACCTTGGTGCAAATTTTAGGACTAAAAATAGTATTGTGAGGTGTTCAGAATAGACTGGAAATGAGTGGAAATTGTGGTTATTGAGGTTAATAATACTATAGGATCAAAATTACCCCCAAATTATATGATTTAAGCTGTTTTTGAGGGGTTTTTGAAAAAAAACACCCGAATCCAAGACACACTCGAATCCGACAAAAAAATTTCAGGGAGGTTTTGCCAAAACACGTCTGAATCCAAAACACGGCCGCGGAACCGAATCCAAAACCAAAACACAAAACCCGAAAAATTTCCGGTGTACATCTCTAGTTTCTGGATGTGTTATTAGTCTATCCCTATTTTCACTTTTGTCTTTCATTCCCTCCCTCCTTATATTTTGCTAAAACTTTTGAATATAAAGATTGCAATTAAAAAAAAAAAAGCACAAAATAGCTGTGTACATTGATTTGCGGAAGTTGTGATTTCTACCCCAGTAGGTGGCTATTGCAGAGGAAGCAGACATTTTTCATTGCTTGGGGGAAGATGTTAGCGCAGAGCAGTAGAAAAAGTAAATTTCATTTTGTGTAGCATGATTATTAAAATGGGAAAAAGGGACAGCAGTGTGCATTTCCACTACACAAAAGTACTTGAATTTTCTGTTTCATCCTCTACTTTAAGTTTTGCTCCTGCAAAGGCTATTATATAAGGCCTTGGAGAACTGCAGAATACTCTAGTAAACAACACTATTTGCTTATCAGCACTAATGGGCTTATTAACACTGGAGATATGTAAGACGGGGGTTACCCAAAGACTCACTCAGGACACCCCCATTTGGCTAGCTGAGGGAACTCACTGTATTGGAACATATGCAATAATCTTATAAATAGAAGTTTGTGTAAGGAGTTAGATGCAGCACTCTTTTATGTGTGAACAGATACCCCAGAACATAAAATAAGTAAATAGTGTAAGCTTTCAGAGTATAGGATTATCTTTTAGATCTTTCAATTGAGTTCAAGCAGCTGAAATCCAAGTTTCAAAGAATATGATACCCAATATTTCCCCTCTAGCAACTGAGCAGCTAGAGGAGACCTGTCTATTCTTGAAAGATCTATTAGGAATTCTTTAAAACTGTGATCCTTACTGCTATGTAATTTACATTCTCTACTCTGTGGTTGACAATTTATGATGTTGTGCTACTTACTTGTATTTGGAGTATTCCATAGAACTGGAAATTAAGGATTATTCAACCTTTTTTTCATGTTAATATGTTTTTATATGTTGTTTTTCTGTCCCTAGTGTTTACATATACTGCAGGTGGAACCGATCCTGGAGAGCTTCACAAGTGTTTTAGGAGAGTTGAGAAAGTGGAGGGATCCAACACATTGACTATAAGGCCCAGTAGTGACTAAATGGATGACTAGACAGGCCCTAGCTGGCTGTTAATATAGCTGGTGCATGAGATCTCTGCTACACCGTGTGGTTTTCTCAGAGCACTTGCAAAGACCTCCAGAATATGAAAATACAAGAAACAGCTGCTGTGAGCAAACAATGGATGTAAGAAAAGGCAACATACCCCATACACCCTCATTTCCACACAACAGCCACAATTTTGTCAGTGGGCAGAGCCTAATTATACGTGTATAGACAACACAACATATGGGTGTGTGGTTGGCTCATAGGCATGGTCTGGAAAGATCAGGTCATTACGTAAAGCAGATCTGGACATGTATCATGCGTTTTTCAAACTAAAATTGAGTTGGTATACCAGGTAGGGAACCCACTGATTTATCAGCCTGGGGTAGAAGCATCAAGGCTTGGAGAGGTTGCCCAAACCAGCCAATCAGCTTTTTGATCACGATTGTTCAAGTGCACATTATTTAGTACATAACCAACACTAGTTTACTAAAAATTAGTGTTAACCTTCAAAGCATAGTTAAATACTTTGGAGTATAGGGGCTTTATTTACAAAGCAGAGGCTTTTATAAGGCAACTCCTACCAGTGGCTTTGAGGTGAAAATTTTAACTGGCACTTACATTCAGTGTAATGCACGTCAACCCACCAGGAAGCCATTGCTTTATACATAAAGCCCTAGAATAGAGGTTCCCAAATGCGGTCCTCAAGGCACCCCAACGGTCCAGGTTTTAAATGTATCCATGCTTGGCCACAGGTGACTTAATTAGCACCTAGGTCAATTTGATTTGACCATCTGTGCTGAGCCATGGATATACCTAAAACCTGGACTATTGGGGAGCCATGAGGACTGCGTTTGGGAACCTCTGGTCTAGACCTTCTTGTATTAATATAGACGATTGATAGTATTGAATCACAGGAATACTTTGGAGTCTAACTCTTACCAGAGGGTTGGAGGTGAAAATTTAAACCGGCACTTACTGTACTGTACATTAAGTGCAATGCACATCAACCTACCAGCAAGCTGCTGATTTTACACAAAGCCCTAGACCTTATTGTGTTAATATTAGTGATGTGCACCGGAAATTTTTTGGGTTATGGTTTTGGGTTCGGTTCCGCGGCCGTGTTTTGGGTTCGAACGCGTTTTGGCAAAACCTCACTGAATTTTTTTTGTCGGATTCGGGTGTGTTTTGGATTTGGGTGTTTTTTTTAAAAAAAACTAAAAAACAGCTTAAATCATAGAATTTGGTGGTCATTTTGATACCATAGTATTATTAACCTCAATAACCATAATTTACACTCATTTCCAGTCTATTCTGAACACCTCACAATATTATTTTTAGTCCTAAAATTTGCACCGAGGTCGCTGGATGGCTAAGCTAAGCGACCCTAGTGGCCGACACAAACACCTAGCCCATCTAGGAGTGGCACTGCAGTGTCACGCAGGATGGCCCTTCCAAAAAATACTCCCCAAACAGCACATGACGCAAAGAAAAAAAGAGGCGCAATGAGGTAGCTGTGTGAGTAAGCTAAGCGACCATAGTGGCCGACACAAACACCTGGCCCATCTAGGAGTGGCACTGCAGTGTCAGGCAGGATGGCGCTTCCAAAAAATACTTCCCAAACAGCACATGACGCAAAGAAAAAAAGAGGCGCAATGAGGTCGCTGTGTGAGTAAGCTAAGCGACCCTAGTGGCCGACACAAACACCTGGCCCATCTAGGAGTGGCACTGCAGTGTCAGGCAGGATGGCCCTTCCAAAAAATACTCCCCAAACAGCACATGATGCAAAGAAAAAAAGAGGCGCAATGAGGTAGCTGTCTGAGTAAGCTAAGCGACCCTAGTGGCCGACACAAACACCTGGCCCATCTAGGAGTGGCACTGCAGTGTCAGGCAGGATGGCCCTTCCAAAAAATACTCCCCAAACAGCACATGACGCAAAGAAAAAAAGAGGCGCAATGAGGTAGCTGTGTGAGTAAGCTAAGCGACCCTAGTGGCCGACACAAACACCTGGCCCATCTAGGAGTGGCACTGCAGTGTCAGGCAGGATGGCCCTTCCAAAAAATACTCCCCAAACAGCACATGACGCAAAGAAAAAAGAGGCGCAATGAGGTAGCTGTGTGAGTAAGCTAAGCGACCCTAGTGGCCGACACAAACACCTGGCCCATCTAGGAGTGGCACTGCAGTGTCAGGCAGGATGGCCCTTCCAAAAAATACTCCCCAAACAGCACATGACGCAAAGAAAAAAAGAGCCGCAATGAGGTAGCTGTGTGAGTAAGCTAAGCGACCCTAGTGGCCGACACAAACACCTGCCCCATCTAGGAGTGGCACTGCAGTGTCAGGCAGGATGGCCCTTCCAAAAAATACTCCCCAAACAGCACACGACGCAAAGAAAAAAAGAGGCGCAATGAGGTAGCTGTGTGAGTAAGCTAAGCGACCCTAGTGGCCGACACAAACACCTGGCCCATCTAGGACTGTCACTGCAGTGTCACGCAGGATGGCCCTTCCAAAAAATACTCCCCAAACAGCACATGACGCAAAGAAGAAAAAAAAGAGGCGCAATGAGGTAGCTGTGTGAGTAAGCTAAGCGACCCTAGTGGCCGACACAAACACCTGGCCCATCTAGGAGTGGTACTGCAGTGTCACGCAGGATGGCCCTTCCAAAAAATACTCCCCAAACAGCACATGACGCAAAGAAAAAAAGAAAGAAAAAAGAGGTGCAAGATGGAATTGTCCTTTGGCCCTCCCACCTACACTTATGTTGTATAAACAGGACATGCACACTTTAACCAACCCATCATTTCAGCGACAGGGTCTGCCACACGACTGTGACTGAAATGACTGGTTGGTTTGGGCCCCCACCAAAAAAGAAGCAATCAATCTCTCCTTTCACAAACTGGCTCTACAGAGGCAAGATGTCCACCTCATCATCATCGTCCGATTCATCACCCCTTTCACTGTGTACATCCCCCTCCTCACAGATTATTAATTCGTCCCCACTGGAATCCACCATCCCAGATCCCCGTGTACTTTCTGGAGGCAATTGCTGCTGGTGAATGTCTCCATGGAGTAATTGATTATAATTAATTTTAATGAACATCATCTTCTCCACATTTTCTGGAAGTAACCTCGTACGCCGATTGCTGACAAGGTGAGCGGCGGCACTAAACACTCTTTCGGAGTACACACTGGAGGGAGGGCAACTTAGGTAGAATAAAGCCAGTTTGTGCAAGGGCCTCCAAATTGCCTCTTTTCCCTGCCAGTATACGTACGGACTGTCTGACGTGCCTACTTGGATGCGGTCACTCATATAATCCTCCACCATTCTTTCAATGGTGAGAGAATCATATGCAGTGACAGTAGACGACATGTCAGTAATCGTTGGCAGGGCCTTCAGTCCGGACCAGATGTCAGCATCAGCAGTCGCTCCAGACTGCCCTGCATCACCGCCAGTGGGTGGGCTCGGAATTCGTAGCCTTTTCCTCGCACCCCCAGTTGCGGGAGAATGTGAAGGAGGAGATGTTGACAGGTCGCGTTCCGCTTGACTTGACAATTTTCTCACCAGCAGTTCTTTGAACCCCTGCAGACTTGTGTCTGCCGGAAAGAGAGATCCAACGTAGGTTTTAAATCTAGGATCGAGCACGGTGGCCAAAATGTAGTGCTCTGATTTCAACAGATTGACCACACGTGAATCCTGGTTAAGCGAATGAAGGGCTCCATCCACAAGTCCCACATGCCTAGCGGAATCGCTCTGTTTTAGCTCCTCCTTCAATGCATCCAGCTTCTTCTGCAAAAGCCTGATGAGGGGAATGACCTGACTCAGGCTGGCAGTGTCTGAACTGACTTCACGTGTGGCAAGTTCAAAGGGCAGCAGAACCTTGCACAACGTTGAAATCATTCTCCACTGCGCTTGAGACAGGTGCATTCCACCTCCTTTGCCTATATCGTGGGCAGATGTATAGGCTTGAATGGCCTTTTGCTGCTCCTCCATCCTCTGAAGCATATAGAGGGTTGAATTCCACCTCGTTACCACCTCTTGCTTCAGATGATGGCAGGGCAGGTTCAGGTTTTTTTGGTGGTGCTCCAGTCTTCTGTACGCGGTGCCTGCACGCCGAAAGTGGCCCGCAATTCTTCTGGCCACCGACAGCATCTCTTGCACGCCCCTGTCGTTTTTTAAATAATTCTGCACCACCAAATTCAAGGTATGTGCAAAACATGGGACGTGCTGGAATTTGCCCAGATGTAATGCACGCACAATATTGCTGGCATTGTCCGATGCCACAAATCCCCAGGAGAGTCCAATTGGGGTAAGCCATTCTGCGATGATCTTCCTCAGTTGCCGTAAGAGGTTTTCAGCTGTGTGCGTATTCTGGAAAGCGGTGATACAAAGCGTAGCCTGCCTAGGAACGAGTTGGCGTTTGCGAGATGCTGCTACTGGTGCCGCCGCTGCTGTTCTTGCAGCGGGAGGCAATACATCTACCCAGTGGGCTGTCACAGTCATGTAGTCCTGAGTCTGCCCTGCTCCACTTGTCCACATGTCCGTGGTTAAGTGGACATTGGGTACAACTGCATTTTTTAGGACACTGGTGAGTCTTTTTCTGACGTCCGTGTACATTCTCGGTATCGCCTGCCTAGAGAAATGGAACCTAGATGGTATTTGGTAACGGGGGCACACTACCTCAAGAAATTGTCTAGTTCCCTGTGAACTAACGGCGGATACCGGACGCACGTCTAACACCAACATAGTTGTCAAGGCCTCAGTTATCCGCTTTGCAACAGGATGACTGCTGTGATATTTCATCTTCCTCGCAAAGGACTGTTGGACAGTCAGTTGCTTACTGGAAGTAGTACAAGTGGTCTTCCGACTTCCCCTCTGGGATGACGATCGACTCCCAGCAGCAACAACAGCAGCGCCAGCAGCAGTAGGCATTACACTCAAGGATGCATCGGAGGAATCCCAGGCAGGAGAGGACTCGTCAGACTTGCCAGTGACATGGCCTGCAGGACTATTGGCTTTCCTGGGTAAGGAGGAAATTGACACTGAGGGAGTTGGTGGTGTGGTTTGCGCGAGCTTGGTTACAAGAGGAAGGGATTTACTGGTCAGTGGATTGCTTCCGCTGTCGCCCAAAGTTTTTGAACTTGTCACTGACTTATTATGAATGCGCTGCAGGTGACGTATAAGGGAGGATGTTCCGAGGTGGTTAACGTCCTTACCCCTACTTATTACAGCTTGACAAAGGCAACACATGTCTTGACACCTGTTGTCCGCATTTCTGTTGAAATACTTCCAAACTGAAGAGCAGATTTTTTTGGTATTTTCACCAGGCATGTCAATGGCCATATTCCTCCCACGGACAACAGGTGTCTCCCCGGGTGCCTGACTTAAACAAACCACCTCACCATCAGAATCCTCCTTGTCAATTTCCTCCCCAGCCCAAGCAACACCCATATCCTCATCCTGGTGTACTTCAACACTGACATCTTCAATTTGACTATCAGGAACTGGACTGCGGGTGCTCCTTCCAGCACTTGCAGGGGGCGTGCAAATGGTGGAAGGCGCAAGCTCTTCCCGTCCAGTGTTGGGAAGGTCAGGCATCGCAACCGACACAATTGGACTCTCCTTTGGGGTTTGGGATTTCGAAGAACGCACAGTTCTTTGCTTTTGCCGAAAGTCTTTTCTTTTTTCTAGCGAGAGGATGAGTGCTTCCATCCTCATGTGAAGCTGAACCACTAGCCATGAACATAGGCCAGGGCCTCAGCCGTTCCTTGCCACTCCGTGTCGTAAATGGCATATTGGCAAGTTTACGCTTCTCCTCAGACGCTTTTAATTTTGATTTTTGGGTCATTTTTTTACTGATCTTTTGTGTTTTGGATTTTGAGATATATTGGGAATAGGGGTAAAGGGGGTATGTTCTGCACCAGCTGTTAAATTACTAGAAATTTATATGAGAAAACCCCAACAAATGTCCATCAATTTCATTAAGTATTGGTTATAGGACGTTTGGGGGTGCTACCAGAGACAAGTAATGTTATACAGGAGAACGAGAGAAGAAAAGAATGTCTCTTTGTTGGCGCACAAGTGAAAGTTAAAAATTAACCTTTAATAGATTCATTAAAATTGTCTAACCACGAAGTAAATTATAATATGCTTATATAATATGATCACCATATGTAATGAATGAAAATAAATTTAATATCAAGGTGCACTACCTGTGTCGTGTCTTTATTATTCCTTGAATGTACCAATCACAGCATTCCACAATGACCCCCCTAGTTCCAGGCCAAGTAATACAATCTCCTATAGTAAATATTCCTGTTTATAGTATATTACAGTATGATTACTGGAGACAGCTTTAATAAGAAAAGAAGGGGAGAAGGGGAGTGTGTCCCCTTATCAGAGAATTGCTCGTAAGATAAATACTGTAGATTGCATCGGCATATAGATGAATGCTAGATGTTAAATGAATACTGTAGTTGGGGATCCCAATTGCCTTTATTATGCAAATCAATTCAAGTGGAAAAGAATATAGCTGTCCACAGTATCTGTATTTATTACAATTATAGCATACAGCTATTGAGTTATTTCTGCAGCAGTGGCTTCCTTGATTATGAGTCTGGTAACAATCTCCTACAGCAGCTGCTGTTACTGTTATAATAAAGATACAATGTAGCTGCTGGGGAGGACTTCTGATGCAAAGGAAGGGAGCACCAAATATGTCTGCTAATAAGGTACTTATGAGCCAAATTATTATTAAGTTGCTCTATAGTGCAGCATATAAGTGTAGTTTCCCTGCTGAAAAGAACTCCTTTAAATAAAGGGAAATGTATCTAGCACCAGTAGGTACATTTGTTGCATTTAATACCAGATGGCTATTGCATCACAGTACTGTGTACAATCCTTATAGCCCAATAGCCATGTGGTAACTGCGTTTGTTACATTAGATACCATGTGACTGTTGCTTCACAGTATTTTATACAATCCCTATATTCAGCACAGTATCTGTGTTTATTACAATATTAAATGCAACAAATGTAGCTACTGGTGCTAGATACATTTCCCTTTATTTAAAGGAGTTCTTTTCAGCAGGGAAACTACACTTATATGCTGCACTATAGAGCAACTTAATAATAATTTGGCTCATAAGTACCTTATTAGCAGACATATTTGGTGCTCCCTTCCTTTGCATCAGAAGTCCTCCCCAGCAGCTACATTGTATCTTTATTAATACAGTAACAGCAGCTGCTGTAGGAGATTGTTACCAGACTCATAATCAAGGAAGCCACTGCTGCAGAAATAACTCAATAGCTGTATGCTATAATTGTAATAAATACAGATACTGTGGACAGCTATATTCTTTTCCACTTGAATTGATTTGCATAATAAAGGCAATTGGGATCCCCAACTACAGTATTCATTTAACATCTAGCATTCATCTATATGCCGATGCAATCTACAGTATTTATCTTACGAGCAATTCTCTGATAAGGGGACACACTCCCCTTCTCCCCTTCTTTTCTTATTAAAGCTGTCTCCAGTAATCATACTGTAATATACTATAAACAGGAATATTTACTATAGGAGATTGTATTACTTGGCCTGGAACTAGGGGGGTCATTGTGGAATGCTGTGATTGGTACATTCAAGGAATAATAAAGACACGACACAGGTAGTGCACCTTGATATTACATTTATTTTCATTCATTACATATGGTGATCATATTATATAAGCATATTATAATTTACTTCGTGGTTAGACAATTTTAATGAATCTATTAAAGGTTAATTTTTAACTTTCACTTGTGCGCCAACAAAGAGACATTCTTTTCTTCTCTCGTTCTCCTGTGTTTTGGATTTTACTTGCTCTGTACTATGACATTGGGCATCGGCCTTTGCAGACGACGTTGATGGCATTTCATCGTCTCGGCCATGACTAGTGGCAGCAGCTTCAGCACGAGGTGGAAGTGGATCTTGATCTTTCCCTATTTTTTTAACCTCCACATTTTTGTTCTCCATATTTTGCGCACAAATAAAAGCCACCACAGGTATACAATGTAGATGGATGGATAGTATACTATTATTACTTATACTTATGGACGACGAGTGACGACACAGAGGTAGGTACAGCCGTGGCCTACCGTACTGCTGCTTAGTGCTTATATATATAATATACTGTATAACGGACCTGGTGGACACTGTCAGCAGACTGCTAAACAAACTAGCATGAAGAAAGAAAAAAAAATACCACAGGTATACAAAGTAGATGGATGGATAATATAGTATTACTTATACTTATGGACGACGAGTGACGACACAGAGGTAGGTATAGCCGTGGCCTACCGTACTGCTGCTTAGTGCTTATATATATAATATACTGTATAACGGACCTGGTGGACACTGTCAGCAGACTGCTAAACAAACTAGTATGAAGAAAGAAAAAAAAAACACCACAGGTATACAATGTAGATGGATGGATAGTATAGTATTACTTATACTTATGGACGACGAGTGCACTGACGACACAGCGGTAGGTACAGCCGTGGCCTACCGTACTGCTGCTTAGTGCTTATATATATAATATACTGTATAACGGACCTGGTGGACACTGTCAGCAGACTGCTAATCAAACTAGTATGAAGAAAGAAAAAAAAAAACACCACAGGTATACAATGTAGATGGATGGATAGTATAGTATTACTTATACTTATGGACGACGAGTGCACTGACGACACAGAGGTTGGTACAACCGTGGCCTACCGTACTGCTGCTTAGTGCTTATATATATAATATACTGTATAATGGACCTGGTGGACACTGTCAGCAGACTGCTAAACAAACTAGCATGAAGAAAGAAAAAAAAACACCACAGGTATACAATGTAGATGGATGGATAGTATAGTATTACTTATACTTATGGACGACGAGTGCACTGACGACACAGATGTAGGTACAGCCGTGGCCTACCGTACTGCTGCTTAGTGCTTATATATATAATATACTGTATAACGGACCTGGTGGACACTGTCAGCAGACTGCTAAACAAACTAGTATGAAGAAAGAAAAAAAAAACACCACAGGTATACAATGTAGATGGATGGATAGTATAGTATTACTTATACTTATGGACGACGAGTGCACTGACGACACAGCGGTAGGTACAGCCGTGGCCTACCGTACTGCTGCTTAGTGCTTATATATATAATATACTGTATAACGGACCTGGTGGACACTGTCAGCAGACTGCTAATCAAACTAGTATGAAGAAAGAAAAAAAAAACACCACAGGTATACAATGTAGATGGATGGATAGTATAGTATTACTTATACTTATGGACGACGAGTGCACTGACGACACAGAGGTTGGTACAGCCGTGGCCTACCGTACTGCTGCTTAGTGCTTATATATATAATATACTGTATAATGGACCTGGTGGACACTGTCAGCAGACTGCTAAACAAACTAGTATGAAGAAAGAAAAAAAAAACCACCACAGGTATACAATGTAGATGGATGGATAGTATAGTATTACTTATACTTATGGACGACAAGTGCACTGACGACACAGAGGTAGGTACAGCTGTGGCCTACCGTACTGCTGCTTAGTGCTTATATATATAATATACTGTATAACGGACCTGGTGGACACTGTCAGCAGACTGCTAAACAAACTAGCATGAAGATAGAAAAAAAAACACCACAGGTATACAATGTAGATGGATGGACAGTATAGTATTACTTATACTTATGGACGACCAGTGACGACACAGAGGTAGGTACAGCCGTGGCCTACCGTACTGCTGCTTAGTGCTTATATATATAATATACTGTATAACGGACCTGGTGGACACTGTCAGCAGACTGCTAAACAAACTAGTATGAAGAAAGAAAAAAAAACACCACAGGTATACAATGTAGATGGATGGATAGTATAGTATTACTTATACTTATGGACGACGAGTGCACTGACGACCCAGAGGTAGGTACAGCCGTGGCCTACCGTACTGCTGCTTAGTGCTTATATATATAATATACTGTATAACGGACCTGGTGGACACTGTCAGCAGACTGCTAAACAAACTAGTATGAAGAAAGAAAAAAAAAACACCACAGGTATACAATGTAGATGGATGGATAGTATAGTATTACTTATACTTATGGACGACGAGTGCACTGACGACACAGAGGTAGGTACAGCCGTGGCCTACCGTACTGCTGCTTAGTGCTTATATATATAATATACTGTATAACGGACCTGGTGGACACTGTCAGCAGACTGCTAAACAAACTAGCATGAAGAAAGAAAAAAAAAACACCACAGTGTTTTTCAGGCAGACAAACGTATACTGGACTGGTGGTCACTGTCAGCAAAACTGTGCACTGTACTCCTGGTATAACTGCTCCCCAGTCCCCACAATTAGGCAGTGTGAGCAGTGCACTCAGCACAGATATATGCAGCAGTGCAGCACACTGAGTGAGCACAGATATGGTGGAGCGTTTTTTTTTAGGCAGAGAAACAACGGATTAAACTCACTGGTGGTATAATCAAAACCCTGCACTGTACTCCCTAACAGCTGATCCCCGTCCCCAATCCTCCCCACAATTAAAACTAAGTCACTCAGTTTTTTTTCTTTTCTAATATAACGGAGAGGACGCCAGCCACGTCCTCTCCCTATCAATCTCAATGCACGTGTGAAAATGGCGGCGACGCGCGGCTCCTTATATAGAATCCGAGTCTCGCGAGAATCCGACAGCGGGATGATGACGTTCGGGCGCGCTCGGGTTAACCGAGCAAGGCGGGAGGATCCGAGTCGCTCGGACCCGTGTAAAAAAAAGGTGAAGTTCGGGCGGGTTCGGATTCCGAGGAACCGAACCCGCTCATCACTAGTTAATATAGATGATTGATAGTTTTGAATCACAGGAATCTTCATCTTTCTGTACCCAGGAGATACTCCAAATAATAATAATCTCAATGTATTTCTGCCTGGTAAAACATGTTATGAAGCAATCAAATAAAATTAATCTGATTTAATAACATTCAAGAAGGATGGAGGAAACAAATGCAGTATTACTAGCATCAGATATTACATTGCTGATGGTAAATACACTATCTGGCAAAGAATACTATATCATAGGAAAAGGTTTTGTCTTGAATCATTTAGGATGGAACTGACACAATAAGTTTGATATAAAATGATGTTGATCTGTTTAACAAATTTCAAAGAGGTTAGATATACTATTTAATTTAAACAAAGGTGAAATGCATACATAGTGTTGGAAATACATGTATCTATAAAGATGCTTAATCTTGGTAATTTTTCCATGTAGGAAATGACAACTGTCCAAGGAGGAGAAGCTGGCCAATTAACCGTTGAAATGAATGCAGCTCCTGGCAAAGATCTGACCAAACTCCTGAATGACATGAGAGAGCAGTATGAGACCATTGCTGAGAAGAACAGAAAAGAGGCTGAGGAGAGGTATAATGAACAGGTAAATAGAGATAACGTGCCTGATTCTGAGTCACATGAAGAAGTGTACCCAGCAGCAGTTACCAGTCTGCAATTTCATTCAAATAAGGCTACAAACTACTTCCGTTGTGTACATCGGTACTTCTGAATGTGACACTCGCTTTCAGCGTCTGCAGACCCAATAACACTGATTGGTGCATTCTTACACACCACCAATGGTTGCACCATAATAACTTGCACTAACCCAATGGTAGGCGCAGTGTCTCCGACTATGGCCACATATGCCTGCAACTGTGTGCCTGTGTATGCAGCCACTTTCACTGACACTCCCAATACACGCCCTCTGAATGGACCATTTGTCAGTGTATTTCTCACCACCTCCGAGTCTATAGAAACATTGGCCTTACATGCACATTCTGTGCAGCTCTGTATTAGGCCCAACCTTGGGCATTCATTCACATCATGGGAAAATGATCACATATTGTACTTTACATAAGGAACATAATATCTGGCCACCAGTCAGGGGCGGATCCAGAAAAAAATGACAGGGGGGGCACCATGATACAGAAAGGGGAAGAAGTTAGTGGTGACAGGCATAAATGTGCATGCCGAAGGCACACGCGCTCCCAGAGAATGGGCGTGGTCGCGCTACAGGGAGTGTGGCCTCACAGGAAATGCCATCCTTGTGGTTCCCGTCGTTATATAGATGGCTTGACTAAGCATACTAGTGTAGACATTTCCCCCAAGAAGATTTTGTGCATCTTCTGCAATACAGTGGTGTTCAGGAAAGTGTTCGTCTGCCTCCATGGCTGGCATGGGTCCCCCCCACAGTTCACGTTATGTCAAATAGTAGTGCCCACAGTTAATGCATTATGACGAAGAGCACTGGGGGTCATTCAGATCTGATCGCTGCAGTGCATTTTTGCACAGCGGGCAATCAGATCCGAACTGCGCATGTGTATGCACCGAAATGCGCATGAGCATTATACAACAGCAACAGGCATCGGCGCCTAGCGATGGGATGGTGTGAAAAAATCCAAATGCACGGGTGTTCGCAAGGTGATTGACAGGAAGAGGCTGTTTGTGGGTGGCAACTGACCGTTTTCTGAGAGTGGCCGGAAAAACGCAGACGGGCTCAGGCGTTTTGATGCGTCTGAAAGTCACACTGCAGTGACGTTTCATATAGAATAGTGCAGCGCAACTTATTGGCCGCGTCACAGTGATGGCAGCAGGGGAATTTTACCTGCAGACTAAGGGGTACATTTACTAAGCAGTGATAAGAGCAGAGAAGTGAGCCAGTGGAGAAGATGCCCATGGCAACCAATCAGCACTGAAGTAAAATCTATAATTTGCATACTATAAAATGATACAGAGCTGCTGATTGGTTGATGGGGAAATTTCTCCACTGGCTCACTACTCCATTCTTATCACTGCTTAGTTAATGTACCCCTAAGTGTGGGAAGAACACTGCCCATGCTATGCCCCTATGGATACCTGGGGTTTGCAGAGGTATAAGGGACACACACACTAACACACAAAGGATGACAGCCCCCCATTAAAACCTCCACAATGCCCATTATTCTTAAAATAGTTACCATGCTGCATGCTGCTGCTAACTCCCCTCTCTGCAGGGTCTCAGGAGTCATGCTGTATTTAAGGGACAGTCTGCAAACTGCTTCCCACTATATAAGTGTAGTCAGCAGTGTATGATTACACTTGTAAAGTGGCAACAAGTTTGCTCTGAAGACTGTCCCTTCCTCCCAGTATGATATCTAAGCTCACGGGACTCCGGAGACTGAAGAGAGGACCCGGAGCTCAGTTACCACCTACTGCTGCACTCTGAGAAAAAATATGACAGAAATGACAAGGGGGGGAGGGGGGTGCACGGGCCCTTGTGCCCCCTACCTGAATCCGCCTCTGCCGCCAGTGATTGCTGCTTTCTATAAAGAAATAGCAAACTTTATTTCAAACATGGGCACTTGGGGGCGAGAATCACAAGCTGTAATTTGAAGGTAGGGTGACTAATATTTGCTTCATGTTCAAAGGATTCCCATATCAATCTACTAAACAGAGGATTTTCCTCATGTGTTACAGCATAGCTAGAATAGCTGCAGTTAGTTAGTCGTGACAGCTTGGCGATTACTTCTTACTGACTCGTTAAGTTAATGATAACGTAGCTTAACTTAATGTTAGGAGTTACCGCAATCAGCTGTTTCTCTACAAAGGCAACATGTTGTCATCTTAATGGCCCAAGAAGCTTTACTGCCCTAGAGTCCCAGACACACAAATAACATATTGTTTTACAGCTGCACACAATTAGTGTGGATTAGGAAGATTCCATCACAAGAGCAGGCTGAGCATTCTAATTGAGCGAAGGGGTGGACGCACACTTCACCCAGCGGTGAAATGAGCGATGTAACTAGATTGTGCATGCATTCAGGCAAATCTAGAACCGGTGATAGCGATGCGCGTGGGGCATGCACACAGAGAGATCCTTGCTTAATTTCTAAGCAATCCAGTCAGATTGCTTAGAAATTAAGCACGGATCTCTCCGTGTGTACTCCCCTTTAATTTAGAATCTTAAAGTTTAAATGGGTAATTTTTGTTGCATTTTCTCTGCTGCTGTATGTGAAGTTGAATTTTCATGTGTCACTTTGTGTTTCAGAGCAAGGATCTGAAGAAGGAGATTTCAGCTGGGGTAGCTGAGGTGCACTCCACTAGTACAGCGATCACTGACCTGAAACGAACACTACAAGGCTTGGAGATAGAGCTGCAGTCCCAGTTGGCAACGGTATGAATATGGAGCTGGAAAAGGGAACCCATAAATTAATCCAAATGCAAAAATATTTAAAACAAATAACCTATCTAATACTTTATATTTGGTATAAGGTACAATATATATTCAAATAGTTAATACATTTGTGATTTCACAGGACATTTAATAATTGTTCATGTTCTTTTTGTAGTCATTATACAATATGGGCCAATATAAACTAGAGGCCAATAGAACTGACTCTTAGAGGGCTATTCAAATGTTTTATCATGCCCCATCACAACACATTGTCCATCACTTTAGACAGGACGATATGCAAATGTTTGTTTCAGCGCCGGACGCCCATTGTTTTTTGTGCTTGTCGCATACAAAAGCAACAGATTTAGCCACGCAAAGAGGCAAAATACGTCTAAAGTATTGGGACTGACACAAAAAATATGCAGAAAGCCAGGCTTTTCACATATTTCTGCTTGTCTCGTCAGGAGCAGAAATATCGCGCACCCGCGGTTTGCGCACCTGATCTGAGCAACAGTTGAATTGCTCTGTCAGGTGCAAGACATCCAAAATACAATTGAATACCCCCTTAAATTTATTTTGAGATAGTATGAGATAGTATGAAAAAGAATGTCAATGCAACAATTCATTGATGTACATCATAGAACTAAAGATTTTAATTATTTACAGTTTAGAAATCCAAACAGTGAGCATAAAGTAGCTGCTTAGAGCATGTAGAAGATAGCCACAATGTGACTTATGTACAGTTGGACACATTCTGTGCAGCTCTGTATAAGGCCCAACCTTGGGCATACATTCACATCATGGAAAAATGATCACATATTGTACTTTAACATAATATCTGGCCACCAGTGATTGCTGCTTTCTGTTAAGGAATAGCAAAGTTTACTTCACATACGGGCACTTGGGGGCAAGAATCACAAGCTGTAATTTACAGACAGGATGACTTAGAGTGAATTCAGACTGGATTGCTGCAGCAGTGATCGCAGTCTGAATCTTTTTGTGGAGTGCGCATGCACAGCTGGGCTCCCGGGGGGTGCACGCGCAGTGCGGCCACAGTGCATGCGCACTCCACAAAAAGATTCAGACTGCGATCACTGCTGCAGCAATCCAGTCTGAATTCACTCTAAGTCATCCTGTCTGTAAATTACAGCTTGTGATTCTTGCCCCCAAGTGCCCGTATGTGAAGTAAACTTTGCTATTCCTTTACAAAAAGCAGCAATCACTGGTGGCCAGATATTATGTTAAAGTACAATATGTGATCATTTTTCCATGATGTGAATGTATGCCCAAGGTTGGGCCTTATACAGAGCTGCACAGAATGTGTCCAACTGTACATAAGTCACATTGTGGCTATCTTTCTACATGCTCTAAGCAGCTACTTTATGCTATCAGCATCTCTGGACTGCAATCGCCTCTGCCTGATTGACAGACAGAGGCTGTCACGGGGCAGGAAGGGGCGTGCCCACGCCGTTAAAACGCTGTTGGCGGAGTGTGGTCCGGACAACGGAGGCATGTCCGGACCGTTGGGGGGGCGGGGGGGGCAAGCCGCAGCAACTGCTTGATGTAACACACAGCCTCTGCGACCAAGGATGCATCGAGAAGCTCCCTGCCAGCGCGCAGAGGCTGCGCTGGCAAGGAGCTATTCATCAGGTACAAAAGCATCGCCGCCGGGTGATGCTTTTGTACCTGTGCGGCGGGGCAGAGCCAGTCATGTGGGGCGGACTAGCCCTGTGCTGTGCGTCCCCCCACATGTCTGTGAAAGTGATTGTAGATGTGCTAAATTTAGCACATCTACGATCAACTCTGAATTACCCCCTAATATTTGCCTCATGATCAAAGGATTCTCATATCAATCTCCCGGATTTTCCTCATTTGTTACATCATAGCCAGAATAGGTGCAGTAAGTTAGTCCGTGACAGCTTGGCGATTACTTCTTACTGACTCGTTAAGTTAATGATAAAGTAGCTTAACTTAATGTTAGGGGTCAGCTGTTTCTCTACAAAGGCAACATGTTGTCATCTTAATGCCCCAAGAAGCTTTACTGCCCTAGCATCCCAGACACACAAATAACATATTGTCTTACAGCTGCACACAATTAGTGTGGATTAGGAAGATTCCATCACAAGAACAGGCTAAAACCTCTAAGGTGTAGTGTCATAAACCAGGATAGAGGTTATTATGATGAATAGGGGATAAATGACAAGAAGTGGGTGATGGAGCTTAAAAGAACCATTCACTTTAGGGGGGGGGGGGGGGGGCTACACATAGAGAGATGTGTGCTGAGCATTCTAACTGTGAAGTGAGTGATGTAACTAGATTGTGCATGCATTCAGGCAAATCTAGAACTGGTGATAGCGATGCGCGGGGATGTGCATCGCTATCGCTATGGGGCATACACACGGAGAGATCCTTGCTTAATTTCTAAGCAATCCAGTCAGATCAGTTAGAAATTAAGCACGGATCTCTCCGTGTGTACTCCCCTTTAATTTAGCTTAAGTTTAAAGTGAAATTAGTAATTTTTGTTGCATTTTCTCTGCTGCTGTATGTGAAGTTGTATTTTCATGTGTCACTTTGTGTTTCAGAGCAAGGATCTGAAGAAGGAGCTGAGGTAGCTGAGGTGCACTCCACTAGTACAGAGATCACTGACCTGAAAAGAACACTACAAGGCTTGGAGATAGAGCTGCAGTCCCAGTTGGCAATGGTATGAATATGGAGCTGGAAAAGGCCATGATTACCCATAAATTAATCCAAATGCAAAGGTTCAACATAGAGTTGAAAATATTTAAAACAAATAACCTATTTAATACTGTATAAAACCACCCTTTCATTTTTGGTTTTAGATTTGGATGATTTTTGAATAAAAACAGCTAAAATCACAGAATTTGGGGGTAATTTTGCTCCTACAGTATTATTAACCTCAATAACAATCATTTCCACTCATTTCCAGTCTATTCTGAACACGTCACACCTCACAATATTGTTTTTAGGTCTAAAAGATGCACCAAGGTGGCTGTATGACTAAGCTAAGCGACACAAGTGTGCGGCACAAACACCTGGCCCATCTAGGAGTGGCACTGCAGTTGCAGACAAGATGGCACTATTCAAAAACTAGTCCCCAAACAGCACATGATGCAAAGAAGAAAAAGAGGTGCAATGAGGTTGCTGGATTGTCAAGATAAGCGACACAAGTGTGCGGCACAAACACCTGGCCCATCTAGGAGTGGCACTGCAGTTACAGACAGGATGGCACTTAAAAAAACCAGTCCCCAAACAGCACATGATGCAAAGAAGAAAAAGAGGTGCAAAATGGAATTGTCCTTGGGCCCTCCTACCCACCCTTATGTTGTATAAACAGGACATGCACACTTTAACAAACCCATCATTTCAGTGACAGGGTCTGCCACATGACTGTGGCTGAAATGACTGGTTTGTTTGGGCCCCCACCAAAAAAGAAGCAATCAATCTCTCCTTGCACAAACTGGCTCTACAGAGGCAGGATGTCCACCTCATCATCATCCTCCGATTCCTCACCCCTTTCACCGTGTACATCCTCCTCACTGATTATTAATTCGTCCCCACTGGAATCCACCATCACAGGTTCCTGTGTACTTTCTGGAGGCAATTGCTGGTAAAGGTTTTCCCGGAAGACTTTATAATTCATTTTGATGAACATCATCTTCTCCACATTTTCTGGAAGTAATCTCCTACGCCGATCGCTGACAAGGTTACCGGCTGCACTAAACACTCTTTCGGAGTACACACTGGAGGGGGGGCAACTGAGGTAAAATAAAGCCAGTTTGTGCAAGGGCCTCCAAATTGCCTCTTTTTCCTGTCAGTATACGTACGGACTGTCTGACATGCCTACTTGGATGCTGTCACTCATATAATCCTCCACCATTCTTTCAATGGTGACAGAATCATTTGCAGTGACAGTAGACATGTCAGTAATCGTTGGCCGGTCCTTCAGTCCAGACCAGATGTCCGCTTTCACTCCTGACTTCCCTGCATCACCGCCAGCGGGTGGGCTAGGAAATGTTTTCCTTTTCCTTGCAGCCCCAGTGGCGGGAGAAATTGAAGGAGGAGCTGCTGACGGGTCACGTTCCGCTTGAGTTGACAATTTACTAACCAGCAGGTCTTTGCACCTCTGCACACTAGTGTCTGCTGGAACGAGAGATACAATGTAGGCTTTAAACCTTGGATCGAGCACGGTGGCCAAAACGTAGTGCTCTGATTTCAACAGATTGAGCACCCTTGAATCCTGGCAAAGTGAATGAAGGGCTCCATCCACAAGTCCAACATAATTTGCGGAATCGCTCCGTCTTAGCTCCTCCTTCAATTTATCCGGCTGCTTCTGCAAAAGCCTGCCGAGGGGAATGACCTGACTCAAGCTGGCAGTGTCTGAACTGACTTCACGTGTGGCAAGTTCAAAGGGTTGCAGAACCTTGCACAACGTTGAAATCATTCTCCACTGCGCTTGAGTCAGGTGCATTAACCCTCCTTTGCCTGTATCGTAGGTGGATGTATAGGCTTGAATGGCCTTTTGCTGCTCCTCCATCCTCTGAAGCATATAGAGTGTTGAATTCCACCTTGTTACCACCTCTTGCTTCAGTTGATAGCGGGGCAGGTTCAGGAGTGTTTGCTGGCGCTCCAGTCTTCGGCATGCAGTGGCAGAATGCCGAAAGTGGCCCGCAATTTTTCAGGCCAACGACAGCATCTCCTGCACACCCCTCTCATTTTTCAAAAAATTCTGCACCACCAAATTAATTTATGTGCAAAACATGGGACATGCTTGAATTTGCCCAGTTGTAATGCACGCACAATATTGGTGGCGTTGTCCGATATCACAAATCCCCAGGAGAGTCCAATTGGGGTAAGCCATTCTGTGATGATGTTCCTCAGTTTCCATAAGAGGTTGTCAGCTGTGTGCCTCTTATGGAAAGTGGTGATACATAGCGTAGCCTGCCTAGGAATTAGTTGGCGTTTGCAAGATGCTGCTACTGGTGCCGCTGCGGGATGCCATACATCTACCCAGGGGGCTGTTACAGTCATATAGTCCTTAGTCTGCCCTGTTCCACATGTCCACATGTCCATGGTTAAGTGGACACTGGATACAACCGAATTTTTTAGGACACTGTTGACTCTTTTTCTGATGGCTGTGTACATTCTCGCTATCGCCTGCCTAGAGAAGTGGAACCTAGATGGTATTTGATACCGGGGACACAGTACCTCAATAAATCTTTAAGTGACTCTGAACTAATGGTGGATACCGGACGCACCTCTAATACCAATATAGCTGTGAAGGCCTCAGTTATCTGCTTTGCAAAAGGATGACTGCTGTTATATTTCATCTTCCTCACAATGGACTGTTGGACAGTCAATTGCTTACTGGAAGTAGTACAAGTGGTCTTCCGACTTCCCCTCTGGGAGGACGATCGACTACCAGCAGCAACAACAGCAGCGGCAGCAACAGCAGGCGTACCACTCAAGGATCCTACGGAGGAATCCCGGTTAGGAGAGGACTCCTCAGTCTTGACAGTGACATGGCCTGCAGGACTACGGACGTTCCTGACTGACGAGGAAGGTGACGTTGAGGGAATTGGTGGTGTGGCTTGCAGGAGCTTGGGTACAGGAGGAAGAAGAGATTTAGTTGTCAGTGGACTGCTTACGCTCTTACCCAAAGTTTCTGAACTTGACAGTGACTTCTGATGAATGCACAGCAGGTGACGAATAAGGGAGGATGTTACTAGGTTTTTAACATCCTTACCCCTACTTATTACAGATTGACAGAGGCAACAGATGGCTTGACACTTGTTGTCCGGATTTGAGTAGAAATAATTCCACACCAAAGAGGTGGCTTTTTTGGTAGTTTGCCCAGGCATCACAATGGGCTTCTTCGTCCCAAGGACAACAGGTATCTCCCCCAGTGCCTGACTTAAACAAACCACATCACCATCAGAATCCTCATCGTCAACTTCTTCCTCAGCGCCAGCTACACCCATATCCTCATCCTGGTGTACTTCAACAGTGACATCTTCAATTTCAATATCATAAACTGGACTGTGGATGCTCCTTCCTGCACTTGCAGGGGGCGTGCAAATGGGGGAAGGAGCCACCTCTTCCCGTCCAGTGTTGGGAAGGTCAGGCATCGCAACCGCCGACACACTTCTTGGGGATTTGTGATACTATCTCAGAGCGCACAGTTCTTTTCTGTGTTCTTTCCAGCTTAACTCTTTTAATTTTTCTAGCGTGAGGATGAGGGTTTCGATCGTCATGTGAAGCTGAACCACTAGCCATGAACATAGGCCAGGGCCTCAGCCGTTCCTTGCCTCTCCGTGTCATAAATGGCATATTGGCAAGTTTACGTTTCTCCTCAGACGATTTAAATTTCTTTTTTTGGTTCTTTTTACTGAACTTTGGCTTTTTGGATTTTACACACCCTTTACTATCATATTGGGCATCGGCCTTGGCAGATGACATTGATGGCATTTCATCGTCTATGTCATGGCTAGTGGCAGCAGCTTCAGCACTAGGAGGAAGTGGTTCTTCTTGATCTTTCCCTATTTTCTCCTCAACATTTTTGTTCTCCATTATTTTTTGAGAGTTATATGAAACAATATGTGTCACAGGAATGACTGGAATTACTGATGACGCAGGACACTACCACTGGTCTGATGCAGCCCAACAGGTTGTTATACTGCAGCAGTGGATATATATAGCAGCAGCGTATATCGTCACTGGAATGACTGATGACACAGGACACTACCACTGGTCTGATGCAGCCCAACATGTTGTTATAATTGTTATACTGCAGCAGTGGATATATAGCAGCAGCGTATATCGTCACTGGAATTACTGATGAAACAAGACACTATCACTGGTCTGATGCAGCCCAACAGGTTGTTATAATTGTTATACTGCAGCAGTGGACATATAGCAGCAGCGTATATCGTCACTGGAATGACTGATGACACAGGACACTACCACTGGTCTGATGCAGCCCAACAGTGTGTTATAATTGTTATACTGCAGCAGTGGATATATAGCAGCAGCGTTTATCGTCACTGGAATGACTGATGACACAGGACACTACCACTGGTCTGATGCAGCCCAACAGGTTGTTATAATTGTTATACTGCAGCAGTGGATATATAGCAGCAGCGTATATCGTCACTGGAATGACTGATGACACAGGACACTACCACTGGTCTGATGCAGCCCAACAGTGTGTTATAATTGTTATACTGCAGCAGTGGATATATAGCAGCAGCGTATATCGTCACTGGAATGACTGATGACACAGGACACTACCACTGGTCTGATGCAGCCCAACAGTGTGTTATAATTGTTATACTGCAGCAGTAGATATATAGCAGCAGCTTATATCTTCAGTGGGATTACTGATAACACAGGACACTACCACTAGTCTGATGCAGCCCAAAAGGTTGTTATAATTGTTATACTGCAGCAGTCAGGGGTGTCAGAACATTTATAGGTTGGGGGGGCAAGATAGAGCCTCATTTTGGCGCCCCTGGGGGCGGAGCCACCAGGGAGGAGGAGACAATACTATGGGGACGAAAAGGAGGCAGCACCATGGTGGGGAGGAGACCGCACTATGTAGATGGAGGCCAGGAGTCCCTCTGACGGAGGTGCTGTGATGGGGGAAGGAGGAGCCTGGGACTGCAGCATTGCGCTGGCAAGCACCATTGTGTAGGTGAGGCTGGCCCCCGGGACCTCCGGGGAGCAGGCAGGAACGGCAACAGAAATATTGGGGCCCAGTACGCAGATATCTCTGGGCCCCCTTCCCAACCTCGACCCCATACATCCCCATCCACTGCCACTACAATTTCCCTTATGGGAGCAGAAGACAGGGGAGTGAGAGAGGAACAAAGAGGGTGTCGGCGAGGGGAAGCATTTGATATCCCGGCTGTGGAGATCCCGGCATTCAGCATACCGGCACCAGAATCCCGACCGCCAGGATACCGACTACTTTTCTACCTCTTGGGGTGTCCACAACAACCCTGGAGGGAGAATAAATAGAGTGCCACCGTGCCCGCAGTGTGGCGAGCGCAGTGAGCCCACAAGGGGCTCTTTTGCACTCGCCCCACTTTCGGCAGTCAGGATCCCGGCGCCGGTATGCTGGGCGCTGGGATCCTGACAGCCGGGATATCATAGTCCCCCGTCGGCGAGAGAGAGAGGAGCAAGATGAGAAAGTGTTAGGGAGAAAGAGTGGAGCAAGAGAAAGAGTGTCAGCGAGAGAGGTGCAAGAGGAGAGAGAATGTTAGGGAGAACGAGCATACGCGCACCCATGGGGGTTCTGAGTACCTCATATATAATATGAGGTAATCAGTTTGCCGGCTGTCGCTATTCCGGCGGTCAGGATACCGATGCCGGAATCCCGACAGCCGGAATACCGGCTCACAGGGCTATTCCCACTCGTGGGTGTCCACGACACCCATAGGGTGGGAATAGAACCTGTGGCAGTGCTTCATTGCGCTCCCCTCCTGCTAGCATTTTGACGTACATGCTATATGTATTCCATATATACAGTGCCGTAACTAGGCATTTTAGTGCTGTGTGCAAGAAACGGCATTGGCGCCCCCCCCCCCCTGTAAGATAGGGGCAGTACGCGCCGCAGGTGCGCAAAAAATATATAGGGGCATGGCTTCATGGGGAAGGGGCGTGGCCACAAAATAATACCATTTCATACTACGGTGCACAGTAGTCTCCAATATTCAAATTACGCTGCACAGTAGCGCCACTACACCAGGTAGAGCCCCTTTTACACATTACGGCAGACAGTCCCCCTTTTTACACATTACGGCAGACAGCGTCCCCCTTTTTACACATTACGGCAGACAGCGTCCCTTTTACACATTACGGCAGACAGTCCCCCTTTTTACACATTACGGCAGACAGCGTCCCCCTTTTACACATTACGGCAGACAGCGTCCCCCTTTTCACACATTACGGCAGACAGCGTCCCCCTTTTTACACATACACACATTACGGCAGACAGCGTCCCGTTTTTACACATTACGGCAGACAGCGTCCCCCTTTTTACACATTACGGCAGACAGCGTCCTCCTTTTTACACATTACGGCAGACAGTATCCACTTTTTACACATTATGGCAGAGAGCGTCCCTTTTTACACATTACGGCAGCCAGTCCCCCTTTTTACACATTATGGCAGACAGCGTCCCCCTTTTTACACATTACGGCAGACAGCGTCCCCCTTTTTACACATTACGGCCGCCAGTTCCCCTTTTTACACATTGCGGCAGACAGAATAGATAGAGAAATAGAGAAATAGAGAGAGAGAGAGAGAGAGAGAGAGAGATACTTACCATCTCTCCCCGCTGGCTCAGGCTCCTCGGTGCAGGCTTCATGCAGCAGATCCTGGGCAGGGGAGGAGGAGGGAGGGGGAGACTGGAGCCGCAGCAGCGCTATGTAATTGGTAGAGGCGCTGCTGCAGCAGTCCCCTCTCCTTCCGTATTGGCTGCCCGCCGCTGCTGTGAACGCTGCCCTGCCCGGCGCTGCTGCTCTCCTGCCCTGCCTCCGGCTTCTCCAGCGCGGCGCACACAGCAGAGGCGGCTTGTAATGAGTCAATTTGACTAATTACTAGAGATGAGCGGGTTCGGTTTCTCTGAATCCGAACCCGCCAGAACTTCATGTTTTTTTTCACGGGTCCGAGCGACTCGGATCTTCCCGCCTTGCTCGGTTAACCCGAGCGCGCCCGAACGTCATCATGACGCTGTCGGATTCTCGCGAGGCTCGGATTCTATCGCGAGACTCGGATTCTATATAAGGAGCCGCGCGTCGCCGCCATTTTCACACGTGCATTGAGATTGATAGGGAGAGGACGTGGCTGGCGTCCTCTCCGTTTAGAATAGATTAGAGAGACACTTGATTTACTAATTTTGGGGAGCATTAGGAGTACTCAGTACAGTGCAGAGTTTTGCTGATAGTGACCACCAGTTTTATTTATAATCCGTTCTCTGCCTGAAAAAAGCGATACACAGCACACAGTGACTCAGTCACATACCATATCTGTGTGCACTGCTCAGGCTCAGGCCAGTGTGCTGCATCATCTATTATCTATATATAATATTATATATATCTGTCTGACTGCTCAGCTCACACAGCTTATAATTGTGGGGGAGACTGGGGAGCACTACTGCAGTGCCAGTTATAGGTTATAGCAGGAGCCAGGAGTACATAATATATTATATAGTGAGTGACCACCAGACACACAGTGCAGTTTATTTAATATATCCGTTCTCTGCCTGAAAAAAGCGATACACACAGTGACTCAGTCAGTCACATACCATATCTGTGTGCACTGCTCAGGCTCAGGCCAGTGTGCTGCATCATCTATATATATTATATATCTGTCTGACTGCTCAGCTAACACAGCTTATAATTGTGGGGGAGACTGGGGAGCACTACTGCAGTGCCAGTTATAGGTTATAGCAGGAGCCAGGAGTACATAATATTATAGTAAAATTAAACAGTGCACACTTTTGCTGCAGGAGTGCCACTGCCAGTGTGACTAGTGACCAGTGACCTGACCACCAGTATATATAATATTAGTAGTATACTATCTCTTTATCAACCAGTCTATATATTAGCAGCAGACACAGTACAGTGCGGTAGTTCACGGCTGTGGCTACCTCTGTGTCGGCACTCGGCAGCCCGTCCATAATTGTATATACCACCTAACCGTGGTTTTTTTTTCTTTCTTTATACATACATACTAGTTACGAGTATACTATCTCTTTATCAACCAGTCTATATATTAGCAGCAGACACAGTACAGTGCGGTAGTTCACGGCTGTGGCTACCTCTGTGTCGGCACTCGGCAGCCCGTCCATAATTGTATATACCACCTAACCGTGGTTTTTTTTTCTTTCTTTATACATACATACTAGTTACGAGTATACTATCTCTTTATCAACCAGTCTATATTAGCAGCAGACACAGTACAGTGCGGTAGTTCACGGCTGTGGCTACCTCTGTGTCGGCACTCGGCAGCCCGTCCATAATTGTATATACCACCTAACCGTGGTTTTTTTTTCTTTCTTTATACATACATACTAGTTACGAGTATACTATCTCTTTATCAACCAGTCTATATTAGCAGCAGACACAGTACAGTGCGGTAGTTCACGGCTGTGGCTACCTCTGTGTCGGCACTCGGCAGCCCGTCCATAATTGTATATACCACCTAACCGTGGTTTTTTTTTCTTTCTTTATACATACATACTAGTTACGAGTATACTATCTCTTTATCAACCAGTCTATATATTAGCAGCAGACACAGTACAGTGCGGTAGTTCACGGCTGTGGCTACCTCTGTGTCGGCACTCGGCAGCCCGTCCATAATTGTATATACCACCTAACCGTGGTTTTTTTTTCTTTCTTTATACATACATACTAGTTACGAGTATACTATCTCTTTATCAACCAGTCTATATATTAGCAGCAGACACAGTACAGTGCGGTAGTTCACGGCTGTGGCTACCTCTGTGTCGGCACTCGGCAGCCCGTCCATAATTGTATATACCACCTAACCGTGGTTTTTTTTTCTTTCTTTATACATACATACTAGTTACGAGTATACTATCTCTTTATCAACCAGTCTATATATTAGCAGCAGACACAGTACAGTGCGGTAGTTCACGGCTGTGGCTACCTCTGTGTCGGCACTCGGCAGCCCGTCCATAATTGTATATACCACCTAACCGTGGTTTTTTTTTCTTTCTTTATACATACATACTAGTTACGAGTATACTATCTCTTTATCAACCAGTCTATATTAGCAGCAGACACAGTACAGTGCGGTAGTTCACGGCTGTGGCTACCTCTGTGTCGGCACTCGGCAGCCCGTCCATAATTGTATATACCACCTAACCGTGGTTTTTTTTTTTTTCTTTATACATACATACTAGTTACGAGTATACTATCTCTTTATCAACCAGTCTATATATTAGCAGCAGACACAGTACAGTGCGGTAGTTCACGGCTGTGGCTACCTCTGTGTCGGCACTCGGCAGCCCGTCCATAATTGTATATACCACCTAACCGTGGTTTTTTTTTCTTTCTTTATACATACATACTAGTTACGAGTATACTATCTCTTTATCAACCAGTCTATATTAGCAGCAGACACAGTACAGTGCGGTAGTTCACGGCTGTGGCTACCTCTGTGTCGGCACTCGGCAGCCCGTCCATAATTGTATATACCACCTAACCGTGGTTTTTTTTTCTTTCTTTATACATACATACTAGTTACGAGTATACTATCTCTTTATCAACCAGTCTATATTAGCAGCAGACACAGTACAGTGCGGTAGTTCACGGCTGTGGCTACCTCTGTGTCGGCACTCGGCAGCCCGTCCATAATTGTATACTAGTATCCAATCCATCCATCTCCATTGTTTACCTGAGGTGCCTTTTAGTTGTGCCTATTAAAATATGGAGAACAAAAATGTTGAGGTTCCAAAATTAGGGAAAGATCAAGATCCACTTCCACCTCGTGCTGAAGCTGCTGCCACTAGTCATGGCCGAGACGATGAAATGCCAGCAACGTCGTCTGCCAAGGCCGATGCCCAATGTCATAGTACAGAGCATGTCAAATCCAAAACACCAAATATCAGTAAAAAAAGGACTCCAAAACCTAAAATAAAATTGTCGGAGGAGAAGCGTAAACTTGCCAATATGCCATTTACCACACGGAGTGGCAAGGAACGGCTGAGGCCCTGGCCTATGTTCATGGCTAGTGGTTCAGCTTCACATGAGGATGGAAGCACTCAGCCTCTCGCTAGAAAAATGAAAAGACTCAAGCTGGCAAAAGCAGCACAGCAAAGAACTGTGCATTCTTCGAAATCCCAAATCCACAAGGAGAGTCCAATTGTGTCGGTTGCGATGCCTGACCTTCCCAACACTGGACGTGAAGAGCATGCGCCTTCCACCATTTGCACGCCCCCTGCAAGTGCTGGAAGGAGCACCCGCAGTCCAGTTCCTGATAGTCAGATTGAAGATGTCAGTGTTGAAGTACACCAGGATGAGGAGGATATGGGTGTTGCTGGCGCTGGGGAGGAAATTGACCAGGAGGATTCTGATGGTGAGGTGGTTTGTTTAAGTCAGGCACCCGGGGAGACACCTGTTGTCCGTGGGAGGAATATGGCCGTTGACATGCCAGGTGAAAATACCAAAAAAATCAGCTCTTCGGTGTGGAGGTATTTCACCAGAAATGCGGACAACAGGTGTCAAGCCGTGTGTTCCCTTTGTCAAGCTGTAATAAGTAGGGGTAAGGACGTTAACCACCTCGGAACATCCTCCCTTATACGTCACCTGCAGCGCATTCATAATAAGTCAGTGACAAGTTCAAAAACTTTGGGTGACAGCGGAAGCAGTCCACTGACCAGTAAATCCCTTCCTCTTGTAACCAAGCTCACGCAAACCACCCCACCAACTCCCTCAGTGTCAATTTCCTCCTTCCCCAGGAATGCCAATAGTCCTGCAGGCCATGTCACTGGCAATTCTGACGAGTCCTCTCCTGCCTGGGATTCCTCCGATGCATCCTTGCGTGTAACGCCTACTGCTGCTGGCGCTGCTGTTGTTGCCGCTGGGAGTCGATGGTCATCCCAGAGGGGAAGTCGTAAGCCCACTTGTACTACTTCCAGTAAGCAATTGACTGTTCAACAGTCCTTTGCGAGGAAGATGAAATATCACAGCAGTCATCCTACTGCAAAGCGGATAACTGAGTCCTTGACAACTATGTTGGTGTTAGACGTGCGTCCGGTATCCGCCGTTAGTTCACAGGGAACTAGACAATTTATTGAGGCAGTGTGCCCCCGTTACCAAATACCATCTAGGTTCCACTTCTCTAGGCAGGCGATACCGAGAATGTACACGGACGTCAGAAAAAGACTCACCAGTGTCCTAAAAAATGCAGTTGTACCCAATGTCCACTTAACCACGGACATGTGGACAAGTGGAGCAGGGCAGGGTCAGGACTATATGACTGTGACAGCCCACTGGGTAGATGTATGGACTCCCGCCGCAAGAACAGCAGCGGCGGCACCAGTAGCAGCATCTCGCAAACGCCAACTCTTTCCTAGGCAGGCTACGCTTTGTATCACCGCTTTCCAGAATACGCACACAGCTGAAAACCTCTTACGGCAACAGAGGAAGATCATCGCGGAATGGCTTACCCCAATTGGACTCTCCTGTGGATTTGTGGCATCGGACAACGCCAGCAATATTGTGTGTGCATTAAATATGGGCAAATTCCAGCACGTCCCATGTTTTGCACATACCTTGAATTTGGTGGTGCAGAATTTTTTAAAAAACGACAGGGGCGTGCAAGAGATGCTGTCGGTGGCCAGAAAAATTGCGGGACACTTTCGGCGTACAGGCACCACGTACAGAAGACTGGAGCACCACCAAAAACTACTGAACCTGCCCTGCCATCATCTGAAGCAAGAAGTGGTAACGAGGTGGAATTCAACCCTCTATATGCTTCAGAGGTTGGAGGAGCAGCAAAAGGCCATTCAAGCCTATACAATTGAGCACGATATAGTAGGTGGAATGCACCTGTCTCAAGTGCAGTGGAGAATGATTTCAACGTTGTGCAAGGTTCTGATGCCCTTTGAACTTGCCACACGTGAAGTCAGTTCAGACACTGCCAGCCTGAGTCAGGTCATTCCCCTCATCAGGCTTTTGCA